>NC_082714.1:169158699-169458699 GCF_030144855.1 Hypanus sabinus | reverse complement strand
ACCAAGAAGGTAAACTGCTTGATCTGGAGGGAAGATCACGGTGGAGAAATATCAGAATCTACAACATTCCCGAAGGAGTGGAGGGCTCGTCCATGACGGAGTTTGTCGGAAAGTTACTGCGTGACGCGCTGGAGTTTCCCCTGGCTATGGAGCTGTAAATCGAGAGAACACACCGCGCGCTCGTCCCGAAACCTACCTGGGATAGAAAGCCATGCTCAATAATAATAAAATTCCTTCGGTACAGCACCAAGGCGGAGATTCTACGAAGGGCCTGGGGTAAGAAGAGAGTGTTTTCCGATGATAAATTAATATATTTTGACCAAGATTACCCCCCCCCCCACGGTCCTCCAGAAACGCAAAGAATACTTTGAAGTAAAGCCAGTACTAAAGCAAAATAAGATTAGATTTCAAACTTTGTACCCTGCTAAACTTCGAGTTTATTATGACAACGGGATGCGGTTGTACCAGGCAGTGGAAGAGGCGACTACAGACATGGACACCAAAGGGTTGCCTGTCAGCATGACTAAAATGAAGGAAAGCCTGACTCAGGAGTTATTCCGCTCCGCTTGGGAAATACTATGAGAATTGAGAAGGCAGGAGATGGGAGGAGGCCAAGAGAAATATATCAGGAAGGGACCGGGAGTTTCCCAAAGACAGTCCTCACCCCCTTCAGAAGAGCCATAAGGTTTGGCTAACTTTAAAAATGTTGAGAAGCTAAACAGAAGCAAAAGTACATGGTGATATACCTATCTCAAGAAACACTGATTATAATGTAGATTTTATATTAATTAGTTGTTATTCTTTATTCGCTCACTTACTCCTTTTCCCCACCAAAATGAGTATATGTGTATGTATGTAATGTGCGTGTGTATATATATATATATATATATATTTGTGTGTGCACATATATATAGGAGTACACAGGGAAACCTTTTCTGTGTAATGGATTTGTTCACTGACTTTTATGAATACTGCAATGGGGGCCCTCAACTCACAACTAGGAGGGGTTATCCCCCAGAGCTAGACATTTCCTCTAGCTCAACACAGGGTCATCTACTAGAGACCTCAGCCTTGGAATCACACGTTCATTGCCATTTTTGTTATTATTTGCATTTCTTGGTTCTTATTTGTTCAGGAAGTAGATCGATTAAGTTTTATTCTAATTTCAATGATACATTGACAGATAAATACAGATGGCTAAGGACAAAGTAAAATTCATTTCTTTTAATGTCAATGGGCTATTAAATCCAATCAAATGTAAGAGAATTTTATCCAAAATGAAAAAAGAACAAGCCCATGTAGTATATTTACAGGAAACTCATTTAAGTGATAATGAACATAAAAAACTAAAGAGAATGGGCTACACTAATCTGTTTTTCTCCTCATATAAATCAGGACATAGGAGAGGAGTTGCTATTCTTATCTCAAGTAAGGTAAATTTTGAAAAAGTATTCGAAATGGGAGATAAAGAGGGCAGATATATTCTGGTAAGGGGGAATATAGATGGCAATTCAGATACTCTAATGAATATATACACACCCCCGGGAAGTGATATTGGTTTCTTTCAGAAAATTATTGATATTATGGTAACGGAAACAGAAGGTCTCCTGATATGTGGGGGAGACTTAAATTTATAATTACAACCAAACTTAGACTCTTCCAATAGAAAAACCTATGAAACAAAATCTTTACACAAGAAAGTTAATACACTTTTTGAGGATGTTGGTTTAATTGATATATGGAGGGACCTGTTCCTTGACAGAAGGGATTACACTCATTATTCTGCTCCCCAATCTGTATATACAAGAATAGACTATTTCATAACATTTGGAAAAGACACAGACAAAATAAACACCTGTGGAATTGGGACAATAGAGGTAAGTGACCATGCACCTATATATCTATCTGTTGATTTTGACCTACAACCAAAGAATACTATTTGGAAACTAAATTCAAGACTACTCAATGATCCATACTTTAAGGAACAAATTAAAAAAAGAAATTGGTCTCTACTTAGAATTTAATGATAATGGAGAGGTTTCACCTCCCATGTTATGGGATACTCTGAAGGCAGTCTTAAGAGGGAAAATTATAGCGATATCTTCATATAAGAGAAAAATAAGGAATAAAACATGAGGAATTACAAAATAGGCTGAAGGAACTAGAGAAAAAACACACATTGAATTTGGCACAGGATACATTAGGGGAAATTAAAAGAATTAGGGATGAAATAAATAATTTGGCTACGCAAGAAATCAGGAAAAACTTAATGTTTCTGAAACAGAGACATTATGAAAGTGGATCAAAATCTATGAAAATACTGGTGTGGAAACTGAAAAAAAATAGCAGAAAATACAATTCATAGAATTAGGGACCCAAGAATGAAAATGTTAAAAAATAAGCTAAGTGAAATTCAAGAAGCTTTTGAAGTGTTTTACAAAACTCTATATTCCAATGTTCCAGGGGGAAACATAACCCAAATTGAAACCTTCTTGAATTCTCTAGAGTTACCCACTTTAAGCAAAGAACAAAATAGAACGATGACTGCTGATATAACTGAAGTTGAATTAAAAGCTGCAATTAATAGGCTTAAATTAAGCAAGTCACCAGGATCAGATAGGTATACAGCAGAGTGGTACAAAGAATTTAAAAATGAGTTAATTCCTGTTTTACTCCCCACACTGAACTGGGCTCTAAAAAAGGCACAAATGCCACCCAGTTGGAAGGAAGCGATAATCTCAGCTATACTGAAAGAAGGCAAGGATAAAATGGAATGCGGGTCATTTAGACCAATATCCGTTCTTAATGTAGATTATAGGTTATTTACCTCCATCATGGCCAAATGATTGGAGGAGTTTCTACCCATACTGATACGTAACGATCAGACAGGTTTTATACGACAACGCCAGACTCAAGACAATATACGAAGTACACTCCACATTATGGATCATTACAAAAAAAATAAAATCGAAGCAATAGTAATAAGCATGATCGTTGAAAAAGCATTTGATTCGGTTAATTGGAATTTCCTTTACAGAGTTTTACATAGATTTGGTTTCCAAGACACAATTATTAATACTATACAGACATTATATGATAATTCTACTGTTAGGATTAAAATCAATGGATATTTATCAAATAGTCTTACCCTAGAAAGGGGCACGAGACAGGGTTGTGCATGGTCACCACTACTTTTTGCGTTATATCTGGAACCATTAGCTCAATACATCAGACAGAATGAAGATATCAAGGGAATTACTATTAAAGGGACAGAGCATAAATTGGCTTGTTATTCGGATGACATCTTGATCTATCTAGGGCAACCAACATACTCTTTACCTAAATTGATGTAATCCTTTGAACAATATGGTCAATTATCAGGATATAAGATCAACATAGATAAAACCCAATTACTTTCCTATTACTATAGCCCACCAAGAGAAATTGAACTTTGATACCCCTGGGCATGGCACACAGAGTCTTTCAAATATTTGGGCATCATTACACCAAAAGAGTTGGCAAAATAATCAGAATGTAATTATCAGCCTTTATATATAAAAAAAATTAAGGAAGATGTGGCAAGATGGAACCTGATTCCTTTTCTCAGTCTCAGTTCAAGGATTGAGTCTATTAAAATGAATGTACTGCCCAGACTATTATATCTCTTTCAGACCCTACAAATAGAGATTAATCAAAATCAATTCAATGAATGGAACAAGATGCTATCAAGGTATATTTGGCAGGGTAAAAGGCCTAGAGTTAATCTCAAAACTTTGCAATTAGCAAAGGAAAAGGGGGGATGGGGCCTACCTTCTCTTAGAGATGATTATTTTGCAGCACAGTTGAGAGCTGTGATATGTTGGTGCAACCCATCATATGACGCTCAATGAAAAAACATTGAGGAGCGGGTACTTCCCATCCCCATACAAGCAATTTTGGCTGATAATAACCTGCAAAGGTACATAAATACTATTGATAACCCATGGGTGAAATTGACCCTTAAAATATGGAAAACTACTATAAAAGAATATAGAGGGAGATATTGCAATTCTTAAATGGTGTGCATATGACTCGGATTTTACACCAAATAAACTGGATGCTAGATTTAAGGACTGGACAGCTAAAGGAATAACAGTTCTTTGCAACTTAATGAAAGAAGGAACACTGTTCAGCTTTGAAATGCTTAAAGAGAAACACTTATTAGAAAAACAATATTTTTATCGGTATTTCCAGATGTGACAATATGTTAATACGATGCTTAAAAATGTAACCAAGGCAAATACATGCTTGATAGAGCTCTTTAGAAAAGCATATAATTCAGATAATGGTAGTAGAATCATTTCAAGCATGTATAAGGGTTTGTCAAATCTTAAAACACATTCGACTTCGCACATTAAAACAAAATGGGAGAAAGAAGGAGGGAAAATTATATCTGAGGAAGAATGGACAACAATATGGAGATATCAATGGAAATGTACCAGTTCACAGAAATGGAGGGAGTTTGGATGGAAAAACTTGATAAGGTATTTTATTACACCCTCTCGGAAATTCCATTATGATAGTAACCTCCCTGTTTGCTGAAGAAATTGTGGAAATCAAAATGCAAATCATTATCATATTTTTTGGGACTGCCCTGTTATCAAAAACTATTGGATGGGGATACACAATGCCCGACAAGACATCTTTAAATGTGAAATACCCTTAGAGAGTAAGACCATATATTTTGGATATAATACCTCAAGAGTGGTTGAAAAGAGATAAATATTTAATGAATACATTGTTGGTGGCTGGTAAAAAGACTCTTACTAGGAAATGGTTATCACAGGACAGCCCAACTTTAAATACATGGATGGAAATTACAATGGATATTTACAAAATGGAGAAGATAACAGCATCTGTTAATCATAAGCTGGAACAATTTGATTCATACTGGGAAAAATGGTTTAACTACATAATCCCTCATAGGCCTGATTTTATTCTCACAAATCAATGAATCTGTTGTAAAAAAAAGATCACTCCCTACTTGTACATAGTTCTTTCCTTTTGCTTGTTTTTCCTTTCCACTCTTTTCTATAAGTGTATACCTCAGATAAATACTTTGTGGAGATTTGTGATATATATGATTATAGGATATATATGTACAATGTCTGAGATACATCTTACGGAAATGTTTTTTTGATGATGAACTTCAATAAAAAATAAATTATAAAAAAAAAAGAAAATAAGAAACAGGAGCAGGCATGGCCATTCGGTCCCTTGCACCTGTTCTGCCCTTCACTCAGAACATGCCTGATTTTTGACTTCTTCACTTTTCTGCAATATTACCATAATCCCTGAACCCCCGAAGTTGCCTTCATTTAACCCTAATTTAGAAACCTTATGAAGAAAATTCTAAGATTCACAGCACTCTGGGTGAGGAAATCTCTCCTCATCCCAGTCCTGCTGAGGTGACCTCTGATTTTGACTTTGTGACCCGTGGTTCCACACCCCAGCCAGGGGAAACATCATTCCTGCCTCTACCCTGTGAAATTGTGTATGTCTCAGTCAGAGAACCTCTTATTTCTCTAATTCTTAAACAGGCCTAGTCAGTGTAATCTCTCTGTGGACATTACCTCACCCCTCAAATCAATCTAGGAAACCTCTTCATTTCCTTCATCTCACAGGGTGTCTCTGGGAGGGAGACAAGACCTCTGCACAATGTTCGATTTACAATCTCAACAGAACCCCATATACCTTCAGAGGAGATCTTTATTGAATTGACTTTATTTCTTACATCCTTCACATAAACAAGGAGTAAAAATCTTCACGTTATGTCTCCATCTAAATGTGCAATGTGCAATCACAGTAATTTATAATAAGTAGAACATGAGTTCATCAGTCTGATGGCCTGGTGGAAGAAGCTGTCCCGGTCCTGGCTTTTATGCTGTGGTACCACTTCCCAGATGGTAGCAGCTGGAATAGTTTGTGGTTGGGATGACTTGGGTCCCCAATGATCCTACAGACCCTTTTTACACACCTGTCCTTGTAAAAGTCCTGAATCATGGGAAGTTCACAACTACAGATGTGCTGGGCTGTCCGCACCACTCCCTGCAGAGTCCTGTGATTAAGGTAGGTACAGTTCCCATACCTGGCAGTGATGCAGCCAGTCAGGATGCTCTCAATTGGCCCCTGTAGAAAGTTCTTAGGATCTGGAGGCCCATACCAAACCTCCTCAACCGTCTGAGGTGTAAGAGATGGTGGTGTGCACAGCCCTCTTGGGGTCCTCAGTGATGAATATACTGAGGAACTTGAAGCTGTGTACCCTCTCAACCCCAGATCCATTGATGTCATTAGGGTTGAGCCCACCTTCATTCCTCCTATAATTCAAACCTTCCTTCCCATTCACTGTTCTTCATTTAATATTGAACTAAGTGAAAAGATACAACACACCCACAGCCATGAATTTAAAGGGCAGGTGTTGCAATAGTTTGAGCTTCATACTGGGAGTTGGGGGGCCACGAAACAAGCAGGGTGTCAGAAAGGGAGGAATGTGGGAGTGTTGTATGTCTGAGCCCAGCTGTGTGTGTTTGTGTTTCAGAATCAGGTTTAATATCACTGCCATGTGTGTGAAATTTGTTACTTTGTGACAACAGTACATTCCAATACATAGTAATAAAAACTATAAATTACAATAAGTATGTATAAAATTAAAATTTAAAAAGTAGTGCAAAAAAAGAGGGAAAATACTGAGTACGTGTTCATAGATTCATTGTCCATTTAGAAATCTGATGGCAGAGGGGAGAAGCTGGTGGATAAGTTCCAAGGCCATCGGTCTATTTCACCAATTAACTCCCCAGTGCTTTACTTTATCGCTCCCCCCTCCAGGTTTCACCTATCACCTGTTGGTTCTCTCTCCCCCTCCCCCCACCTTTTACATCTACTGCTCAGCCTTTTCTCTCCATTCTTGCAAAAGGCCTGAAACGTCAACTGTTATTTTTTTTCCGTAGATGCTGCCTGGCCTGCTGAGTTCCTCCAGCATTTTGTGTGTGTTGTACAGTAGATATGATTGCCACTGGGTGATGATAGTCATTGAGGCAGTTCACCCTGCTCTTTTTGGGTACTGGTGTGATTGGCACAGGCAAGGTGTGCCATATACCCAGAAAGAATATGAGGTGCCACTCCTCCAGATAAGAGGAAACTGGAGGGATATCAACATCTGGTAGGAAGAACGGCTTAATTTATTGATTACTAATTTATTTGGTTCACACAACATTGTGGGCTGAATGGTTTGTTCCTGTTCTGGACTGTGCTGTGCTCTATGATGTAGGGGTTATGCTGAAACCACCAGAAACAATGTGGATAAACTAGATGGGCTCACAGGTGAAGTCTTGCCTCACCTGGAAAGACCATTTGGGGCCCTGAATGGAGGTGAGGGACGAGGAATAAAGACAGGTGTTGAAATTGTTTCTCTTCTGTGGAGTGAAGAGGGTTGATTTAATGAAGTATTGGTTTAGATACAGTGACACCAAGTATCACTATCACAGGGACTTTCCAGTCCTTGAACAACATCTGTGCTTCAACAGAAAGGTTGAAACATGTCATGCAGTTTGTGTGCTTGGGTATTCGGTAAGATGCGATGAGAGGGAAGAACTGAGCTCTTCACGCCATCTGTCATGTACACTCAGTGACCACTACATTGCATACACCTGTGCACCTGCTCATTAATACACCTATCAAACCAGCCAATCATGTGGCAGCAGCTCAATCCATGAAAGCATGCCTAGGGGAACAACTTGTTACCCAGTCAAACAGACCTTGTTCTTAAACTGCAGTAGAGATTGGGACTGATGGACAGCGCTGAGGGCTCTGCATTAGTGTTTAGCCTCATTGAAGAGACCATAGACCAGCATAATGGAATTGGAATCATCAACCATCCAAATCAGGCAGAAATTTGATATATGAATGACAGTAGAATGATTATTGGTACAAGACCAAGTATTGGTTGATCTCCTGAGATTTTCATGACAACAGTGTCCAGAGTTTGCAGAGAATGGCATGAACAAAAAAAGAAAAACACACAGTGAGCAGCAGGTGTGTGGTCTAAAATATCTTGTTAATGAGAAAGGTTAATATTGTAATTTCTTGAAGAAATAACAAGCAGGATTGGCAAAGGAGAATCAGTGGTGGTGTGTACTGGTAATTTCCAGGTCTTTGACAAGGTGCCACATGGGTTTCCTAAACAAGATACAATATTGCGGGGAAGATACTGGCATGGACAGAGTTTTGGCTGATTGGCAGGAGGCAAAGGGTGGGAATAAATGGGTCCTGTTGGGATTGGCTGCCAGTGACTGGTGGTGTTTGACAGTGGCCTTTTTTGGTACCACTTATTTTACGTTATATATCCATGATTTTGATGATGAAATTGATAGATTTGTTCCCAAGTTTGCAGATGACACAAAGATAGGCGGGGGCAGGCAGTTTTAACCCATTGATCTCATGATTGTAGGTAGGGAAGATGGGTTTAAGCTGACAGAAAAGCAACAGTAACACAAATAACCACACATTACAACAGTGATGTGCAGAAGAGCATCTCTGTACGCACAAAATAGAAATACAGAAAACCTACAGCACAATACAGGCCATTCAGCCCACAAAGTTGTGCTGAACATGTCCGTACCTTAGAAATTACTGGGCTTATCCATAGCCCTCTATTTTTCTAAGCTCCATGTACATATCCAGAAGTCTCTTAAAAGACTCTATCGCATCCGCCTTCACTACTGTTGCTGGCAGCCCATTCCACACACTCATCACTCTCTGCGTAAAAAAAACTTACCCCTGACATCTCTGTACCTACTCCCAAGCACCTTAAACCTGTGTCCTCTTGTGGCAACCATTTTAGCCCTGGGAAAAAGCCTCTGACTATCCACACGATCAATGCCTCTCATCATTGTATACACCTCCATCAGGTCACCTTGTCAAATCTTGAAGTAGATTGGCTGCAGCAGAAGACCATGCATTCAGTGGCCAGCTTATTAGATATCTCCTATATCTAAAAGATGGCCACCTCATGTACAAAGTAGTGTTTTGAATTCTGCTTACTTTGTAACATGACACTGCCAACGACAATGAATTTGATAACGAACATCCACAGGGAATATACAAGGCACAAAATACAGTAAATGTATCACATACAATACATAAAAATAGAATTAACAGAATAGTATTAACAGATAAAAAACATTCTGTAGATATATAAGTTGAAATAAAGGTGCAAAAACAGTGTACAGTTAAATATACAACAGTATAACCCTCCCCACTCGGGATGGGGTTCCCCTTGTCCTCACCTACCACCCAGCCAACATATAATTCTCCATAACTTCCACCACCTCCAATGGGATCCCACTACCAAGCACATCTTTCCCTACCCCCCTTTCTGCTTTCCGCAGGGATCGCTCCCTATATGACTCCCTTGTCCACTCATCCCCCCCATCCCTTCCCACTGATCTCCCTCCTGGCACTTATCCTTGTAAGCCGAACAAGTGCTACACCTGCCCTTACACTTCCTCCCTCACCACCATTCAGGGCCCCAGACAGTCCCTCCAGGTGAGGCAACACTTCACCTGTGACCGGCTGGTGTGTTATACTGCGTCCAGTACTCCCGGTGTGGTCTTTTATATACCAGTGAGACCCGACGCAGACTGGGAGACCGTTTCGCTGAACACCTATGCTCGGTCCGCCAGAGAAAGCAGGATCTCCCAGTGGCCACACATTTTAATTCCATGTCCCATTCACATTCTGATATGTCTATCCATGACCTCCTCTACTATCAAGATGAAGCCACACTCAGGTTGGAGGAACAACAACTTATATACCGGCTGGGTAGCCTCCAACCTGATGGCATGAACATTGACTTCTCTAACTTCCATTAATGCCCCTCCTCCCCTTCTTACCTCATCCCTGACATATTTAGTTGTTTTTTTCTCTCTCTCTGCCTGTTCTCCATCTCTCTCTGGTGCTCCCCCCCACCCTTTCTTTCTCCTGAGGCCTCCCGTCCCATGATCCTTTCCCTTCTCCAGCTCTGTATCACTTTTGCCAGTCACCTTTCCAGCTCTTAGCTTCATCCCACCCCCTCCAGTCTTCTCCTATCATTTTGCATTTCCCCCTCCCCCCACTACTTTCAAATCTCTTAGTATCTGTCTCTTCAGTTAGTCCTGACGAAGGGTCTCGGCCCGAAATGTCGACAGTGCTTCTCCTTATAGATGCTGCGTGGCCTGCTGTGTTCCACCAGCATCTTGCATGTGTTGTAACAGTATAACCCTACTGGTTTTGTCATCAATAATGTGTTCTAGGTGGTAGCAGGGTGTTCATAGGTCTCACAGCCTGGGGAAAGAAGCTCGTACCCAGCCTAGCAGACCTTGTTCTTATACTGCGGTACCTTCATACTGACAGTAGAGGTTATGGGACGGATGGACGGACTCCTTGATAGCACTGAGGGCTCTGCAAGGGACAAAATCCAGTCACAACTCTGCGACAATGACACATGCAATGTACGGCATTGCGGACTTCAAGAGGAAACACAGCAGTACAGCCAACAGTGCTGCCTCACCCAGGACATGCTAAATTTTTTTACACTTGATTCAAGGTTAATAAGACCGAACCCCCGAGGAGAGACAGTTTTGAGACCTGCTCTTTGGTCATCTCTACGGCTGAGGTACGTAGAACATTCCAATTGTCAACAGCTGCAGGCAGCATCCCAGAGCAGGTCCTCAAAGTGTGTGCAGAACAGCTGGTGTGTTTTATGAACATTCTTAATCTCTCCCTCTCCTAGTGTGTAGTGCCCTCCTGTTTCAAATCATCCATCGTTGTCTCTGTACCTAAGAAAACCAAGGTAGCACGCCTGAACGATTGGCAACCTATTGCATTCACCTCAATTATAAGCAAATGCTTTGAGAAGCTGGTTAATGATTACATCTGTGGCATGCTACCACCTGCACTGGACCCCCTATAATTTGCCTACCAAAGGAAATGGTCTACCGATGATGCCAAAGCTATACTACTACACACTGCCCTCACACACGTGGAGAAGAGGAATAAATATGTTAAAATGCTGTTCCTGGACTACAATTCAGCATTCAACACCATAGTTCCCTCCAGTCTTTACAGGAAGCTCAGAGACCTCGATCTGTACTCCACTTTGTGGAGCTGGATTCCGGACTTCCTATCGGATTGCAAAAGGTGGCAAGGATGGGCTCCCTCAGTGATGAGGCAGCTTACAGAGGAGTGGTTAACACCCTGACACAGTGGTACCAACATAACATAACCTCTCCCTCAATGTCCAAAAATCAAGAGTTAATTGGATTACAGGAGGTACAGAGACAGACTCACACTGATCAACATCAATGGGATTGCAGTTGAAAGGATGAGAAGATTCAAGTTGCTCATTATACACAGTCACTGAGGATGTCACCCGCACGGGCAACAGAAAGTCATGCAGTAAATTCAAGGGAAAACTCTTTGCCCACAGAATGGTGATTGTTCAGAATCCATGACCACAAGCAGTGAGATAGGTTAACAGCAAGGATGAATCTAAAAGGACTGTCAAGGCACAGAAACACTGACAGGGACCAGATGGGCTGAGGTGACACCCTACTGTACACTGTGTGTTGTAAATTCAATAAGTATCCAAGGCAGAGTTTAAAATAGAACTGATTTATTTGCAACAGATCCAGAATATTAAATTCCAGTCACCTAAATGGTGAACGGCAGCAGAAGAAGCTCCTCCCGAGCCCAGTGACCAGGGTGAAGAACTGGGTTTGATGAACAACAGCAAATAATTAGAGTTCAATACCAATGGTAACTTTGAAATGAACTTTGGATTCATCAACAGTGAAGGTTAAATATCCATCAGTTTATTTAAACGGTTTCCCCAGTGTGAACTCCGTAGTGCCACAAGATTAGATGACCAAGTGAATCTCTTCCCACGTTCAGATCAGATGAACTTCATCTCTCCAGTGTGAACTTCCTGGTGTCTCTGTAGGGTGGATGACCGTGTGAATCTCTTCCCACATTCAGAGCAGCAGAATGGCCTCTCCCCAGTGTGGACCTGCTGATGTGTCTGGAGGTTGGATGAACGATTAAATCTCTTCCCACATTCAGAGCAGGAGAACGGTTTCTCCCCAGTGTGAATTCGCTGATGTACTTTCATTTGAGATGACCGGGTAAACCCCTTCCCACAGTCTGAGCAGGTGTACGGCCTTTCCCCAGTGTGAACTCGCTGGTGTGTCTGAAGGCTAGACGAGTCAATGAATCCTTTCCCACAGTCTGAACAGGTGTATGGCCTCTCCCCAGAGTGAATTCGCTGATGTACTGTCAGTTGAGATGACCGAGTGAATCCCTTCCCACATTCAGAGCAGGAGAATGGCCTCTCCCCAGTGTGGACTTGCTGGTGCATCTGTAGGTTGGATGAACGAGTGAATCTCTTCCCACATTCAGAGCAGATGAATGGCCTCTCTCCAGTGTGAATTCGCTGATGTACCTTCAATTCAGATGACCGAGTAAACCCCTTCCCACAGTCTGAGCAGGTAAACGGCCTCTCCCCAGTGTGATATCGCTGGTGTGTCTGTAGGTCGGATGAGTGAGCAAATCCCTTACCACAGTCTGAACAGGTGAATGGCCTCTCCCCAGTATGGATTCGTTGATGTATCTTCAGTTTAGATGACTGAGTAAACCCCTTCCCACAGTCTGAGCAGGTGAATGGCCACTGCCCAGTGTGAACTGATTGGTGTGTCAGTAGGTCATATGACTGACTGAACCCCTTCCCACAGTCTGAGCAGGTGAACCGCCACTCCCCTGTGTGAATTTGCTGGTGTACCTTCAGTTCAAATGACCAAGTGAATCCCTTCCCACAGTCTGAGCAGGTGAACAGCCGCTTTCCAGCATGAACTCGTTGGTGTCTCCGGAGGTTGGATGACTGATTGAATCCTTTCCCACAGTCACAGCAGGTGAACGGCATCTCCCCAGTATGAATTGACTGATGTGCCAGTAGGTCGGATGACCGAGTGAATTCCTTCCCACAATCAGAGCAGGTGAATGACATCTTCCCAGCGTGAATGGACTGGTGTGTCTATCGGCTGGATGACCAAGCAAATTGTTTCCTACAGACTGAACAGGTGAACAGCCTGTCAGTGTGAACTTGCTGATGTATCTGCAGGTGGGATGAGTCAGTGAATCCCCTCCCCTAGTTCTCACTCAATTCATCAAGTCAGATGTCAGACGTAGTGAATCCTTCATACAATTAGTGCAATTGAAGAAATGATCACTCGTGAACAAATGCTCATGTGTTCTCAGCTCCCGGGTTTCAGTGGATTTCACTGAGTTACAACAGAAGACTTCATTTCAGACACAAAACACATTTCTAGCTGGGATGAGATACTTCAAGGATCTTCAAGAATCAACAACTGGTGTCACAAAGAAAATATCTGGTCACTCCTTAACCACAGCAAAACTGACGCGTTGTCGTTTTTGAGATTCCCGTACACAAACTTTTTCCTGCTTCTAACCTGTAAAAAGATTTACAGAAGTCAACAGTTGGTGAATGACCACATTTCTGGAAGAGTAAGTTCATATAATGTGGTAGAAGAAATAAGAAATTAGAGAGCAAATTCAAGATCTGAAGCGCAAAGACACTTGGGACCCCTTGTGCAGGATTCTGTGAAGGTGGTGGTGAGGAAGGCAAAAAACATGTACATGGATTTGGAGGAGGTAGTGGAGGTACTTAATGAATACTTTGCTTCGGTATTCACCAGGGAAAAAGAACTTGACAATTGTAGGGATAACCTACAGTGGACTGAAATGCTTGAGCATATAGACATTAAGAATGAGGATGTGCTGGAGCTTTTGAAAAGCATTAAGTTAGATAAATCACTGAGACTGAATGAGATATATCCCAGGATACTGTGGGAAGCGAGGGAAGAGATTACTGAGCCTCTTGCAATGATCTTTACATCATCAATTGGGACGGAAGAAGTATTGGAGAATTGGAGGGTTGCAAATGTTGTTCCCTTGTTCAAGAAAGGGAGTAGAGATAATCCAGGAAATTATAGACCAGTGAGTCTTATTTCAGAGGTGGGCAAGTTGTTGGAAAAGATCTTCTGAGGCAGGATTTATGAGCATATGGAGAGACATAATCTGATTAGGGACAGTCAGCATGGCTTTGTCAAGGCCAGGTCCTGTTTCTGAGCCTGACTGAATTCTCTGAGGATCTATCAAAACACATTGATGAAGGTAGAGCAGTGGATGTACTGTAAATGCATTTCAGTAAAGCATTTGATAAGGTTCCCCATGTAAGGCTCCTTCAGAAAGTAAGGAGTTATGGGATCCGATGAAACCTTGCTTTGTGGATCCAGAATTGGCTTGTCCGCAGATGGCAAAGGGTGGTTGTAGATGATTCGTATTCTGTATGGAGGTTAGTGACCAGTGGTGTTCCATAGAGATCTGTTCTGGGACCCCTCCTCTTTAGGATTTTTATAAATTACCTGGATGAAGAAGTAGAAGGGTGGGTTAGTAAGTTTGCTGATGATGTAAAGTCTGGAGGGTTGTCAGGAGTTACAACAGGTCATCAATAGGATGCAGAACTGTGCTGAAATGTGGCAGATGGACTTCAACCCAGATAATTGTGAAGTGACTTATTTTGGTAGGTCAAATTTGAGGACAGAATATAATATAAATGTAAGACTCTTGGCAGTATGGAGGATCTGAGAGATCTTGGAGTCCGTGTTAATAGGATCCTCAAAGCTGCTACGCAGGTTGACAGTGTTGTTAAGAAGGTGTATGGTGTGTTGGCCTTCATCAACCATGGGATTGAGTTCAAGAGCCCTGAGGTAATGTTACAGCTATATAAGACCTTGGTCAGACCCCACTTGGAGTTAATGTGTTCAGTTCTGATTACCTTATTACAGGAAGGATGTGGAATCTATAGAGAGAGTGCAGAGGAGATTTACAAGGATGTTGCCTGGATTGGAGGGTGTACCTTATGAGAATAGTTTGAGTGAACTTGGCCTTTTCTCTTGGAGCGATGAAGGATGAGAGGTGACCTGATAGAGGTGTATAAGATGATGAGGGGCATTAATCATGTGGATAGCCACAGGCTTTTTCCCAGGACTGAAATGGCTAACACAAGGGGGCATAGTTTTAAGGTGCTTGGAAGTAGGTACAGAGGGGATGTCAGGGGTAAGGTTTTTACAAAGAGAGTGGTGGGTGTATGGAATGCAGTGCCGGCGACGGTGGTGCAAGCAGATACAGTAGGGTCTTTTCAGAGCCTCTTAGATAGGTACATGAAGCTTAGAAAAATAGAGAGCTAATTGCTAGGGAAATTCTAGGAAGTCTCTAGAGCAGGTTACATGGTTTGCATAACATTATGGGCCAAAGCGCCTGTAATGTGCTGTAAATTTCTGTGTTCTATAAAATCTACAGAATGTTGAAAAGCCTAGAGAGCTGTTGAGGTAATTTACTGTGTTCAGTGCTCCTGGTGTGGCCTTCTGTATATCGGTGATACCCGACATAGATTGGGAGACCACTTCACTGAACATCTATGCTCCATCCGCCAGAACAAGCGGGATTTCCCAGTGGCCACCCATTTTAATTACATTTCCCATTCCGATATGTCCATCCATGTCCTCCTCCACTGTCGTGATGAGGCCACACTTAGGTTGAATGCATTCCGTTTAGGTAGCATCCAACCTAATGTCATGAACATTGATTTCTCAAACTTCCAGTAAAGAACCCCCCCCTTCACCATTTCCTATCCCCCTTTCCTTTCTCATCTTGTGTCCTTGCCTGCCTATCACCCCCTACTGGTGCTCCTCCCCCATTTATCTGCCTTCCATGGCCTTCTGTCTCTTTTGCCAATCAACTTCATAGCTCTTTATCTCTCACCCTCCAGGTTTCACCTAGTGTTTCTCCCTCCCCTCCCTCCATCTTTTCAAATATACTCCTCAGCTTATTTTCTCCAGACTTGTCAAAGGGTTTCGGTCTAAAACATCGACTGTACTTTTTACCAAAGATGCTGGCTAGCCTGCTGAGTTCCTCCAGCATTTTGTCTGTGTTGCATGGTTGTGGAGAGGATGTTTCCTATGGTGGGAGTGTCTAAGACCAGAGCACACAGTCTCTGAATAAAGAGATGTCCTTTTAGAACGGAGATGCAGAGGAATTTCATTATCTAGAGAGTGGTGAATCTGCAGAATTCATTTCCAGAGGCAGACATGGAGGCAAAGTCATCGAGTATATTTAAGAGGTTGATAGATTCTCGATTAGTCAGGGTTATGAAGGAATACAGGGAGAAGGCACGAGATCAGTGCTGTGAGGCAAAATGGATCAGTCATTATCAAATAGCTCAGCACTCAATGGACCAGATTGCCTAATCCTTCTCCTATATCTTACGGGCTGATAAGATAGTTTTCTTATCTGTACCTTAGATATAGACATAGAAAAGTACAACACAGGAACAGGCCATTCTGTCCACAATATGTGCCAAGCCAAATAAAAAGCAAATCAGGAACACCCACAAACTAATCCCACCTACCTACACCATGTCCATATCCCTCCATCTTCCTACCATTCATTTGACTATCCAAACGTCTCTAAAAAGTGTTATGTGTGAAACCAAGCACAGCTGCAGAATGGATGATGCTAATAAGAAAGAGATAAGGGAAAGCCATTCAAAATGCCAGTGAGAGAGAGATATCAGGGAGAGCCATTCAAAATGCTAATAAGAGAGAGATAACGAGAGAGAGACATACAATTCAGTATTTTGGCGTCTGCAGTGATACTGCCACGGACATTTTGCTTTGAACCTGAACTGTTCGTCAACACTCCTGCTGAGACAACAGGAAATGGTGGTTTGATGGACAGGTGAAACCCCGTCCGGGGGTGGGGGGGGGGGGGGGGATAACATAATGGGTTTGCTAAGACACAGGAGACACACCACGAGACCCTGAAGAGAGCATTGTGCTCCCACAAGTTGGTGGGAGTTTGGAGGACCGATTCGCAGGAATCGGCCAGAGGCTCACAGGGTGTAAAGGTACGACTGGTGGGGACCTGTTGTGTGTCCATCCTTGGCTGGGTGACAGGTTCACCATTGAAGAACGGTCGCATCTGGAACGGTAGGGCATAGTCGGTGACTGCAACGGGACAAGAAGACTTAAATTTCAGCTGTACCTCTCACTCTCTCTCTCCAACGGTACCACAACAATTACCTCAAACTACACTAGACTGAACTGAACTCTGCTTCACTTGAAGACTGATCATTTACCCCTAGACTTCGATAGAGCTTAGCTGATTCCTATTCCCATATTTTTGTGTATAGGTGTATATTATCATTGCTAACCTGTTACATTTATATCCTTGCATTTAGTGTACTGTATTACTTAATTTACTAATAAACGTTATTAGTTTCTAGTAATTACAGACTCCAACAAGTGTTCCATTTCTGCTGGTTTGACAACCCAGTTACAGGGTACTTAAAAGCCTCTGATGCATTTTCCTCGACCACCATACCAGGCAGCACATTCCAGGCATCCATGGCTCTCTGAGTGAAAAACACACCTCACATCCCCCTTGAACCTAGCCCCTCTCACCTTCATGCATGCCTCTGGTATCAGACATTTCAACCCTGAGAAACAAATACTCTCTGTCCACTCTAATTATGCCTCTCATAATCTTGTAAACCTCTCCCAGATCTCCCCTCAGCCTCCGACGCTCCAGAGAAAACAAACCAAATTTGTCCAGCCTCTTGTGTGATAGCACATGCCTCTAAATGAAACAGCATCCTGGTAAATCACTTCTGCACCCTCTCCAAAGCCTTAACATCCTTGTTATAGTGGGTGACCAGAACTGTACACAATACTCCAGATGTGGCCTAATCAGTTTTACAAAGTTGCAACATAACCTCCTGACTTTTGAACTCAATGCCTCGACTAATAAAAGCAATCATTCCATAAACCTTAATCATCTTATCAACTACTATAGCCATTTTCAGAGCTCCTTGACAGGTCCTGCCCTTAACACTTTACTGTCTTTTTGCATTTGCCCTACCAAGGTGCGACACCTCACACTTATCTGGATGAAAATCCATCCACCATTTCTCTGACCATATCTGCAACTGATCATTTACAGTCATTACAAACAGCAGAGGTCCCAGCACAGATTTCTGCGCTACTCTGCTAGTTACAGACCTCCAGCTCAATACCCTCCGTCTTCTAGGTGCAGAGCCAGGTCTGAAGCCAAACAACCGATATGCCACAGATCTCAAACATCTTCATCATCTGGATTAGCCTCCGATGAGGGACTTCATGGAATGCCTTACTAAAATCTATGTAGACAAAATCAATCTCTCTCATTACCTAGTCAGAAAACTCAATCAAATTTTAAGGCTAGACCTGCCACACACAAAGCCATACTGGTTCCTCCAAATTAGACCAAAGGTGTCCAAATGCTCATATATCCTATTCTGAAGAATTTTCTCCAGCAATTTTCCAGTCTATAGTTTCCAAGATTTTCCCTCGTTCCCTTCGTGGTACATTTTGGTACCAACAACATAGGTAGAAAAAGGGAGGAAGACCTGAAAACAGATTACAGAGAGTTAGGAAGGAAGTTGAAATGCAGAACCTCAAAGGTAGTAATTTCAGTATTACTGCCTGTGCCACACGACAGTGAGTATAGGAATAGAGTGAGGTGGATGATAAATGTGTGGTTGAGGAATTGGAGCAGGGGGCAGGGATTCAGATTTCTGGATCATTGGGACCTCTTTTGGGGTAGGAGTCACCTGTACAAAAAGGACAAGTTGCACTTGGATCTGAGGGGACCAATATCGCAGCAGAGAGGTTTGCGAAGGCTATTGGGGGGAGTTTAAACTAAAATTACTGGGGCGTAGAAACCAAACTGAAGAGATGGAGGATGGGGCAGTTGGCACACAAATAGAGAAAGCTTGAAGACAGTGCGAGAGGGAGGATGGGCAGGTGCTAGAGAAGGGATGTGCTCAGACCGATGGTTTGAATGTGTCTATTTTTAACGCAAGGAGTATTATGAACAAAGCGGTTGAGCTTAGTGTGTAAATCAGTACTTGGAGCTATGATGTTATGGCCATAACAAAGACTGAGATGGCTCAGGGGCAGGAATGGTTACTTAAGAGTGCCAGGTGTTAGATGTTTCAGAAAGGACAGGGACGGAGGCAAAAGAGGTGGGGGGCAAGGCACTGCTGATGAGAGACAGTGTCATGGCTGCAGAAAAGGAGGAAGTCATGGAGAGATTGTCTACTGAGTCTCTGCGTGGAAGTTAGAAACAGGAAGGAGTCAATAACTTTACTGGGTGTTTTTTATAGACCACCCAGTAGTAACAGGGACATCGAGGAGCAGATAAGGAGACAGATTCTGGAAAGGTATAATAAGGGTTGTTGTGGTGGGAGATTTTAATTTCCCAAATGTCAATTGGCATCTCCCTAGAGCGAAGGGTTTAGGTGGGGTGGAGTTTGATAGGTGTGTTCAGGGAAGTTTCTTGACATAATATGCAGATAAGCCTTCAAGAGGAGCGGTTGTACTTGATCTGGTATTGGGAAATGAACCTGGTTAGGTGTCAGATCTCTCAGTGGGAGAGCATCTTGGTGACAGTGATCACAATTGTATCTCCTTTACCATAGCATTGGAGAGGGATGGGAAACAGACAAGTTAGGACATAGAACAGTACACCACATTACAGGCCCTTCAGCCCACAATGTTGTGCTGACCCTCAAACCCTGCCTCCCATATACCCCCCCCCCCCCAAACTTAAATTCCTCTATATACCTGTCAACAGTCTCTTAAGTTTCACTAGTGTATCTGCCTCCACCACTGACTCAGGCAGTGCATTCCATGCACCAAGCACTCTCCGAGTGAAAAACCTTTCTCTAATATCCCTCTTGAACTTCATTCCCCTTACCTTAAAGCCATGACCTCTTGTACTGAGCAGTGGTGCCCTGGGGAAGAGGCACTGGCTGTCCACTCTGTCTATTCCTCTTAATATCTTGTACACCTCTATCATGTCTCCTCTCATCCTCCTTCTCTCCAAAGAGTAAAACCCCAGCTCCCTTAATCTCTTATCATAATCCATACTCTCTAAAGCAGGCAGCATCCTGGTAAATCTCCTCTGTACCCTTTCCAATGCTTCCACATCCTTCCTGTAGTGAGGGGACTAGAACTGGACACAGTACTCCAAGTGTGGCCTAACTAGAGTTTTATAGAGCTGCATCATTACATTGCGTCTCTTAAACTCTATCCCTCGACTTATGAAAGCTAACACCCTATAATAAGCTTTCTTAACTACCCTATCTATCTGTGAGGCAACTTTCAGGGATCATGTACCCCCAGATCCCTCTGCTCCTCCACACTACCAAGTATCCTGCCATTTACTTTGTACTCTGCCCTGGAGTCTGTCCTTCCAAAGTGGACCACCTCACACTTCTCCGGGTTGAACCCCATCTGTTAGGAAAGCATTTAATTGGAGTAAGGGGAAATAAGAAGCTATCAGGCAGGAACTTGGAAACATAAATTGGGAACAGATTGTCTCAGGGAAATGTATGGCAGAAATGTGGCAAACGTTCAGGGGATACTTGCGTGGAGTTCTGCATAGGTACGTTCCAATGAGACAGGGAAAGGATGAGACAGGTACAGGAACCATGGTGTACAAAGGTTGTTGAAAATCTAGTCAAGAAGAAAAACTTATGAAAGGTTCATAAAACTAGGTAATGATTGAGATCTAGAAGATTATAAGGCTAGCAGGAAGGAGCTTAAGAATGAAATTAGGAGAGCCAGAAGGGGCCATGAGAAGGCCTTGGTGGGCAGGATTAAGGAAAACTCCTAGGCATTCTACAAGTATGGAAAGAGCAAGAGGATAAGACGTGAGAGAATAGGACCAATCAAGTGTGACAGTGGAAAAGAGTGTATGGAACCAGAGGAGATACCAGAGGTAATTAATGAGTAGTTTGCTTCAGTATTCACTACAGAAAAGGATCTTTGTGATTGTAGGGAGATGATTTACAGTGAACTGAAAAGCTTGAGCATGTCGATATTAAGGAAAAGCATCGCATTGGATAAGTCACCAGGACCGGACGAGATGTACCCCAGGCTACTGTGGGAGGCAAGGTTGGAGATTGATGAGCCTCTGGCAATGACCTTTGCATCATCAATGGGGACGGGAGAGGTTCTGGAGGATTGGAGGGTTGCAGGTATCGTTCCCTTATTCAAGAAAGGGAGTAGAGATAGCCCAGGAAATTATCGACCAGTGAGTCTTACTTCAGTTGATGGAGAAGATCCTGAGAGGCAGGATTTATGAACATTTGGAGAAGTATAATATGATTAGTAGTAGTCAGCATGGCTTTGTCAAGGTTGTGCCTTATGAACATGATTGAATATTTTGAGGATGTGACTAAACACATTGATGAAGGAAGAGCAATAGATGTAGTGTTTATGGATTTCAGCAAGGCACTTGATAAGGGACCCCATGCAAGGCTTATTGAGAAGGTAAGGAGGCATGGGATCCAGGGGGAAATTGCATTGTGGATCCAGAATTGATACAGAAAGCAAAAAGTGGTTACAGATGGGTCATATTCTGCATGGAGGTTGGTGACCTGTGGTGTGTCTCAGGGATCTGTTCCGGGTCCCCCTCTCCTCGTGATGTTTATAAATGACCTTGATGAGGAAGTGGAGGGATGGGTTAGCTAATTCTTGAGGTTCGAGTCCATAGGACACTCAAAGCTGCTACGCAGGTTGACTCTGTGGTTAAGAAGGCATACGGTGCATTGGCCTTCATCAACCATGGGATTGAGTTTAGGAGCTGAGATGTCATGCTTCAGCTATTAGGACGCTGGTCAGACCCCACTTGGAATACTGTGCTCAGTTCTGGTTGCCTCACTGCAGGAAAAATGTGGAAACCATAGAAAGGGTGCAGAGGAGATTTGCAAGGATATTGCCAGGATTGGGGTGCACGTCTTATTCGAACAGGTTGAGTGAACTTGGCCTTTTTCTCTTTGGAGTGATGGAGAATGAGAGGTGACCTGATAGAGGTGTATAAGATGATGAGAGGCATTGATCGTGTGGATGGTCAGAGGCTTTTTCCCCCAGGGCTGAAATGGTTAACACGAGAGGGCACAGTTCTAAGGTGCTTGAAATTAAGTACAGAGTAGACGTTAGGGGTAAGTTTTTGTTATACAGAGAGCGATGAGTGCGTGGAATGGGCTGCCGGCAGCAGTGGTGGAGGCGGATACGATAGGGTTTTCTTAGAGACTCTTGGATAGGCACATAGAGCTTAGGAAAATAGAGGGCTATGGGTAACCTTAGGTAATTTCTAAAGTAAGTACATGTTTGGCACAGCATTGTAGGACAAAGGATCTGTGTCGCGTTCTATGTTTATGATCTTAAACAGAGGCACATGAGCCATTCACCAGTCCTCCAGGACCACACCTGTGCCCAGAGAGACACAAAAGATACTGGTCAAAGGCCAAGCAATTTCATCTCTTAACTCCTTCAATAACTTGGGGTAAATCTCACCAGTCCCATTATCCACCTTAATACTCATGAGAAAATCCAACACTTCCTCCTCCTTGACCTCTAAATGCCCTCATGTATTTATAGACTCAGCACTGATCTCCTGGTCCTCCATATCTCTTTTCTTGGTAAATACTGAAGCAAAGTTCTCATTAAGTACTTATTAACACCCCCTCTTTTACCTCCTCTATCTTTAGTAAAATTTCAAAAACCTGGTATATTGATCACCCATCCCTGGCCACCTCTCAACCAATGACTACATCGTAGGTCCCTGCACAGATCCATGCTCTGTTCATCACCTTACCCCTAATACTCTTAGCATTAAAATACATTCAAACTGTCCAACCCATCATACGTTATTTCGATTTTAACTTTCGGTACTTCTGATATTTACCTTCTGGTCCAAACCTTCCAATTCCCAGCTGCCTGAAAAACTTATTTTAACGAGCATTCATGTCTATGTCTATATGACCGGGATGTTTCTGCCCATCTTTAGTCTGTGGCTTGGCTCAGTTTCATTCCTTCCATTAGTATTATTTGCTGTTCCCTGTGAGCTGTGTGTGTCTGACCTCAGAGTTATTGAAATGCTCCCAGGCCTTTGTTGCCACACAGCTGGATTTTTTATGATTTTAATTTAAAATGCTGAGCCATTTTCAGGTCGTGTAAAAATTTCCTGTTCACCCCAATGGTTGGTCTATGCTAGAGGGAACATTGATATTCTGGCCATGTCCCACAGCATGTGATATTAGATGGCTAATCCTGGATTACTGACCCTCTCCCACAGTTGATTGATGGTGGTGAACTCATTGATGGCAATGCCAATGAATACTTGGGAAGGGGTATGGCACTTTTGTGATGTGAAATCTACAGGTCACTTGTTTTCCAGGGCTGGGAAATGAATATTCAAGGTATACATCCTATCGAAAGGACAGACAGGTGGGCAGAGGGGGTGGGGTGGATCTGTAGCTGAGGAATGAAATTCAGTCCCTTGCGAGGGGTGACATAGACCAGTTAGCTTGACATCAGTGGTGGGGAAGATGCTGGAGTCAATTATAAAAGATGAAATAGCGGCACATTTGGATAGCAGTAACAGGATCAGTCCAAGTCAGCATGGATTTATGAAGGGGAAATCATGCTTGACTAATCTTCTGGAATTTTTTGCGGATGTAAATATGAAAATGGACAAGGGAGAGCCAGTGGATGTAATGCACCTGGACTTTCAGAAAGCCTTTGATAAGGTCCCAGATAGGAGATTAGTGGGCAAAACTAGAGCACATGGTATTGGGGTTAGAGTACTGACATGGATAGAAAATTGGTTGGCAGACTAAAAACAAAGAGTAGGGATTAACTGGTTCCTTTCAGAATGGCAGCAGTGACTTGTGGGGTACTGCAAGGCTTGGTGCTGGGACCGCAGCTATTTACAATATACATTAATGATTTAGATGAACGGATTAAAAGTAACATTAGCAAATTTGCAGATGACATAAAGCTGGGTGGCAGTGTGAAAAGTTGAGGAGGATGTTAGGAGAATGCAGGGTGACTTGGACAGGTTGGGTGAGTGGGCAGATGCAGTTTAATGTGGATAAATGTGAGGTTATCCACTTTGGTGGCAAGAACAGGAAGGCAGATTACTATCTGAATAGTGTCAAGTTAGGAAAATGGGAAATACAACAAGATCTAGGTGTCCTCGTTCATCAGTCACTGAAAGTAAGCATGCAGGTACAGCAGGCAGTGAAGAAAGCTAATGGCATGTTGACCTTCATAACAAGGGGAGTTGAGTATAAGAGCAAAGAGGTCCTTCTGCAGTTGTACAGGGCCCTGGTGAAACCACACCTGGAGTATTGTGTGCAGTTTTGGTCTCCAAGTTTGAGGGAGGACATTCTTGCTATTGAGAGAGTGCAGTGTAGGTTCACGAGTTTAATTCCCAGGATGGCGTGACTGTCATATGTTGAGAGATTGAAGTGACTGGGCTTGTATACACTAGAATTTAGAAGGACGAGAGGGGATCTGATTGAAACATACAAGATTATTAAGGGATTGGACATGTTAGAGGCAGGAAACATGATCCCAATGTTGGGGAGTCCAGAACCAGAGGCCAGTTTAAGAATAAGGGGTAAGCCATTTAGAACGGAGTTGAGGAAAAACTTTTTCACCCAGAGAGTTGTGGATCTGCTGAATGCTCTGCCTCAGAAGACAGTGGTGGCCAATTCTCTGGATGCTTTCAAAAAAGAATTAGATAGAGCTCTTAAAGATAGCGGAGTCAAGGGATATGGGGAGAAGGCAGGAATGGGGTACTGATTGTGGATGATCAACCATGATCAAGTGAATGGCGGTGCTGGCTCAAAGGGCTGAATGGCCTACTCCTGCACTACTGTCACCCAGGACAACAGTGATTGATATCAGTATATACCCTGACAGAATGATGTGAAACATGTTCTCACAGGTAGAAAGTTCCAGAACGCAAGGTGGTAGAATAAGTGATTTGCATGGGTAGAGGGTGTTTAAAGATCATTTGCAAAAGTGCAGCAAAGGGATGTTCCTGTTTGAAGGAAGGATGGGGATGGAAAGATAAGAGAACCTTGGATGTCCAGAGAGATAATAAATCTAGTTAAGAAGAAAAACAAATAAATAGAGGGATTCTGTTCTTTTTTTCCATGCAGCACTAATTGCCATTTTTTGACTAGAAGGTAAACTAGGAACTACCTTTTTGTTCAGAGTTCCTAATCACTGGATTTAAATATCTGGAGCTCAGCAGTGTTGGGAGACTCATCTGCTCCTTTGCCATGTCCCTGTGCTTCCAAACACACCGAATGGCCGAGCAGGGAAAGCACAGGTAGTGTCAACAATGGCTGCCTCTTTACCCAGAAACCCCAAGAGCGAGAAAGTCATCCAGCCGTCAATGTCCCAGCGATGGGCATGCGCCGCAGAAAAGGCGCCACCACCTTCGCAGACCAGCAGAAAGCTCCCCAGGGCCCAGGTACGGATCGTGGAGCTGAGAAAGAGGGAAAGGACCGGGACTGTCAGGGTACAGAGCCTCATTGTGTCCAGAGCTCACAGAACTCGTCCCTCAGTCATGGTTCGGACGCCGGTGCCAAATAAATCCCGGATTTTACCGTGACTCCTACCTGCTACCGAAATCCTTGCTGGTCCCCACGCGCACGCGCAATTTCCCCGACGCCGTCTGCCTTTGCGCATGCGCATTTGATTGTCTGGTCACGGGCAGTGAATACTGCAACAAACACAATAAAATCTGCAGATGCTGGAAATCCAAAGCAACAAATTAAGAAAGATAATGTTATGGAATATGAAAAGGAAAGAGCAGTAGCAAGGAGAGTAATTAAAAATGCAAAGAGAGATAGTTGGAGAAGATTTTGTGGAAACCTAGGCCCTGAGATACCGATAAAGCAGCTATGGATGATCATTCACAGAATGTCAAGAACATATAGAAAACCTTTGCTGGAAGGAGATATTGGAGCTGTAACCAACAAGGAAAAGGCTGTTATGTTTGTAGAGGTGTTCCAAGCATTACACAGTTCTGGCGAGTCAGGTGATTTGAGAAAGGAAATTATGTTAAAGGAAAGTGGAAATAGGACAGGAGCTTGGATGATAACAGCTCAGGAATTGCAGGAAACTGTCCAATCAGGTTCAAGCACTTCTAGTAGGGATGGACTGTGTTATGAATTGTTTAAGCATTTAGATGACTCTGTATTAATAGAAATGTGAGCTTTGTTTAATTCAGTGTGGAAAGAAGGAAAATTACCAGTAGAATGGAAGCATGCGGTGGTAGTTCCAGTTTTAAAGCCAGGTAAAGACGTGTCAAGTCTTAGTTTGTATTGGCCTATAGCTTTAACATAAGTGCTTTGTAAAACTATGGAAGGAATGGTCGCAAATAGACTTGTTTATTATTTTTTAGAAAATAAGGGACATTTTGCTGCCAATCAAAATGGTGTTAGAGCCGGAAGATCAACAATGGACTCTGTTGCCCTTTTTGATCATGATATTAAAAAGGTGTTTCAAAATAGAGAAGTAATGGTAATTGTATTTCTAGATATTGAAAGAGCATATGACTCACTATGAAAGGATGATTTATTAATTAAACTCTATGATGTGGGAATTAGAGGTAGAATGTTTAATTGGATCAAAGATTTTCTTAAGGAAAGGACAATTCAAATAAGAATAGGTGGAACAAGCTCCAAGTCAATTAAAATAGATAATGGTACCCCTCAAGGAGGCATCATTAGTCCAGTTCTTTTTAATATCATGATAAACTATATCTCTGAGCAGGTAGGGACAAGTTTTGGCAAATCGTTGCTTGCAGACGATGGTGCAGTCTGAAAAAGAGGAAGAAACGTCAAGTATATATTAAAGAAAAGGCTTTAAGATAAGTTGAAAACTGGGCAAACAAATGGGGTTCCAGGATTTCTGCTTCCAAGTCCAAATATATGATTTTTGGCTTTAGAAGAAAAATTCCTGATTGTGAGTTGTGTCTATATGATTCTCCATTAGAAAGAGTCAAGGTATTCAAGTTTTTAGGTGTCTGGTTTGATGAAAGACTCACTTGGAGGGTTCATATAGATAAAACAATTGGAAAGTGTGAGAAAGTTTTAAATGTTATGAGAAGTATTGCTGGATGTGACTGGGGAGCAGGGTGGGAAACTATGTACTTAATATATCTAGCTATGATTAGATCAGTAATTGATTATGGTTTTATTGCTTATGGTTCTGTTGCTACGGATCTCACCACTGAGTACATCTTTCCCTCCTGCTCCCTCACTTTCTGCTTTCTGCAGGGATCACTCCTCACATGACTCCCTGTCTGTTCCTCCCTCCCCACTGATCTCCGTCATGGTACTTATCCTTGCAAGTGGGACAAATACCTGCCCCTACACCTCCTCCCTCACTACCACTTATGGCCCCAAACAGTCCTTCCAGGTTGGGTGACTCTTTACCTGCGAGTCTGTTGGGGTCATCTTCTGTATTCAGTGCACCAGGTGTGATGTGACCCGATGTAGACTGTTTCATTGAGCACCTCCACTCCATCTGCCAGTAAAAGTGGAATCACCCTGCAGCTACTCACTTCAATTCCATTTCCCATTCCTATTCCGACATTTCAATCCATATCCTCTGCAATGAGGCCACACTCAGCTCCGAGGAGCAACACCTGATATTCCATCTGGATAGCCTCCAACCTGATAACATGAACATCCATTTCCTGAACTTCTGGTAATTGCCATCCCAATTGCCATTTCCATTTCCCCCTCTCACCACCTTTCCTGCCAATCACCTCCCTTTGGTGCTTCTCCTTCCACGGTCTTCTGTCTTCTCTGATGAGATTGCCCTTTCTCCAGCCAATCAGCTTTCCATCACCCATTCATTTTCTCCCGATTTCACCTATCACCTGCCACGTAGCACTTCTGCCTCTCATCTCCCTACCTTCTTACTCAGACTTCTCCCCTTCCATCTCAGCCAGAAACATTGACTATTTATTCTTTTTGTATCGATACTGCCTGGCCTGCTGAGTTCCTCCAGCATTTTGTATGTGTGTGTGAGAGATTGCTGGCCGGTAGTAAGAGTGGGCTCCCTCACCTTCACCCCTCTGACTCTCAGCACAGGAGCCCCTCAGGGCTGTGTACTAAGTCCCCTCCTTTACTCCCTGTATACACGTGACTGTGTCGCCACCTGCAACTCAAATCTGCTAATTAAGTTTGCTGACAACACTATGTTTTTTGGCCTAATCTCAACCAATAATGAGGTGGCCTACAGGAAAGAAGTCATCTCTCTGACACAGTGGTGTCAAGAAAACAACCTCTCCCTCAATGTTGCAAAAGCAAAGGAGCCGGTTGTGAACCACAGGAGGAATGGAGACAGGCTAACCCCCATTGACATAAATGGATCTGCAGTTGAGAGGGTGAAAAGCTTTAAGTTTCTTGGGATCCACATCACTGAGGACTTCACGTGGTCTGTACATACCGGCTGTGTAGTGAAAAAGACACAACAGCACCTCTTTCACCTCAGATGGCTGAGGACGTATGGTATGGGTCCCCAAATCCTAAGAACTTTCTACAGGGGCACAATTGAGAACATCTTGACTGGCTGCATCACTGCCAGGTATGGGAACTGTACCTGTAATTCCCTTAATCATAGGATTCTGCAGAGTGGTGTGGACAGCCCAGTGCATCTGCAGTTGTGAACTTCCCATGATTCAGGACACTTACAAAGACAGGTGTGTAAAAAGGGCCTGCAGGATCACTGGGGACCCGAGTCACTCCACCCAAAATCTATTCCAGCTGCTACCATCCAGGAAGTGGTACCGCAGCTTAAAAGCCAGGACCAACAGGCTCTGGGACAGCTTCTTCCACCAGGCCATCAGACTGATTAACTCATGTTGATTTGAGTGTATTTTTATGTTACATTGACTATTTATTATAAATTACTATGATTACACATTGCACATTTAGGCAGAGTTATAACGTAAAGATTTTTTATTCCTCATATGTGAAGGATGTAAGAAATAAAGTCAATTCTAATTCTATTCTATTCCAACTCCTGGATAGGTACATGGAGCCTAGGAAAATAGAGGGCCATAGGTAACCCTAGGTAATTTCTAAACTAAGTACGTGTTTGGCACAGCATTTTGGGCCTAAGGGCCTGTATTGTGCTGTAGGTTTTCTATGTTTCTGTGAGTATTGAAGTGGTTAATTTTTATAACCCTGTGGAAAACTTTCTATTGATTTGTGTCACCTGGTTCGGATATGGCCCAAGTGCGAAGTGAGAGACACTGAAGTGTGTTAATAGTTCACCGACTTTAATGCAACCAGTGTTAATGGGAAGCAAATACAATAAATGCTAAGCCAAACAGGGCCTTCAACTAAAACTCTCAAATGGGAACCGAAGCCTACACTGCAGTTGAAAGGAATAATTAAATATAAAACAAACACTTTTAGTTTTCAGCATCAGTTGACTCGACAGTCCAATTTCTCAGGCAAGGTCAAATGCAAGCAGGCAACGAAAGCGTTGCCATGTTGGGGTCAAGTCTCGACAACCATTACGATAGAATGAATGGAGTTAAATACTATCACAATGAAGTAGTAATTAGCTGACACGTGCATATCCACGAGCGCAGTTGCCGTATCTCCTGTGCTACTGAATCTGTGGTTGTGACAGATTTGTTAGAATGTATACAGTATATAATTCTAGCTCATGAAGAGTTGTATGATGTGGGGATTTTAACAGACATAGTTCTCTGTGGTGTTGTTCATGGAATGATGGTAATAGATTGATTGTAGAAAAGCCTTTTAGATATTTCCCATCTTATGTGTCTTCATGATGGGAGGGGTATGAATTGGAATGTTCATAATAATTCTGAAACTGCTATGGATTTAACTATAGTTTTGAACGCTGGCTGGACTAAGTATGTGGGATGTTTCAGGTAATGAAACATTGGGTAGTAATCATTTTCCTGTCTCTTTAAGCTTGGGTTGGGTTTTGTATTGGGGCCAGATGGCCGTTTTCAGGAGGTTGTAATAGCAATATTTTTTGACTTTGAAAAAGCATATGATATGTTATCGAAGGTCGGACTTTTAATTAAATAATGGAAATTTAGAGTGAGGGACTTGTGTAATTTTTTCTAAGTTTTCAATTTGGACAACTTATGCAGATATTGGTGGGTAAGGTATTTTCTCTGAGTTAGAGAATGGGACTCCACAAGGAAGTATTCATACCCTGTAAATATTTAATATCATGATTAATAATATTTTCTCTGAGATAGGTACTGTTGTGGGTAAATCACAATGTGCAGATGATGGAGCTTTATGGATTAGAGATAGAAATTATAGGGTTTATAAATAATTAACGATTATTAAGTTTAAAATGTGGGAAGATAGACAGTAGCTAAAACACAAATTACGTGTTTTACAAATAAAATTCATAGAGTGCACTTGATTTGAAATTATATGGTCAAACTCTTGAAAAAATGTCAGTGGTAGGATTTCTAGCCATGAGGCTGGGTAATAAGCTGACATGTTAGCACGATATCAGTAACATAATTGATAAATGTACAGGCATATTAAGTATTCTCAGGTGTCTTTGTGGGTATTCTTGGGGTGCTATATGAAATTCATTGTTGACCATTTATATTTGTTTAATTAGAACTGTTCTTGATTTGACAGTGGATTATGCGTCAGCTTCATCTTCAACCTTAAAATGTCTAGATGTGATTCAAGCACAGGCTTTAAGGTTATATTGTGGCAGAATAAGGTCATCGCTGTTTAGGCTTTACTGGTTGAAATAATACAAATTATCTTTACAATTATGGACATTGAATTTCATGTTAACATATTGGATTAATTTGAGGGGCAAACAAAAGATTATCCTGTTAAAGGTATTTTGGATGACTTTTGGGATTAGTAAACTAAACTGCTTTTAGTTTTGGGTGGCTGGGTTCTTATCGCAATCGGAATATGGGTTTGTTGGATTACACAATATGTCCCAATGCAGCTTTCTCTGTAGCCCCACCTTTTTTGTCCCCAATGGTTTAAGTGCTTTTAGGTTACAAGAGTTAATAAAGTCTAAGGCTTCTGTTATGCCTGCAAGTCAGTTGGTTCATCAGTATATTGAGGAGAACTATTATATGTTGACTGCTTTTACAGTTGGTTTAAAAGATAATTTAACTGTGAATGGTAGTCTGCCTGTTTTTCTTTGCTTGAAGTACACGTACGATTAAGGAACAACTTGCCAACCATTTATCAGTATATACAGCAGAATTGGTTGCCATCATTTAAGGCTTACAGTTTGTGGAGGAAATTTGTCCTTATAAAGTTTTTTTTTAGATTTCTTTTCTCTTCTGATGACTCTTAAAACCAGACATTCTAGCAGTAGGTAGACTTGCTGTCAGAAAATCATCAAACATTCTATCATATTCAAAGGCAACACGAGTGAATCTGCAGATGCTGGAAATAAATAAAAACACAAAATGCTGGCAGAACTCAGCAGGCCAGACAGCATCTATGGGAGGCCATAGATGCTGTCTGGCCTGCTGAGTTCTGCCAGCATTTTGTGTTTTTATCATATTCAAAGTGTTGGTTTATATATCTTCTTTGGTGTGTCTTGCACATAGAGAAGTTAAGGGAGTGACTGAAATACACCAAATGACCTGGCTTCCACAGCTGCATGTGGCAACAAATTCCACAAATTCACCACCCTTTGGCTAAAGAAAGTTCTCCGCATCTCTGTTTTGAAAGGGCACCCCTCTATCCTGAGGCTCTCCCACCATGGGAAACATTGTTTCCACATTTACTCTGTGTAGGCCTTTCAACCTTCAAAAAATTTCAGTGAGATCCCCCCTCATCCTTCTGAATTCCAGCAATTACAGACCCAGTGTCATCAAATGTTCCTTGTATGATAACCCTTTCATTCCTGTAATCATCCTTGTAAACCTCCTCTGGACTCTCTCCAATGCTAACAGATCTTTTCTAAGATGAGGGGCCCAACTTTATTTTCCTCTCCTGATTTTAATATGGGAATGAATGGTCCATTCTATACTTATACTACTGTCACCTGACACTCATGAGATTCACCCGGTAAGTTAAATTGTCAGCGAGTATGTTTGTACTGTTAACAACGACATGTGGCGACCCACTTCCCAGCGCACTCGAACCGGCTCACAAAGTGGCGCGTGCCAGCCTTGAGGCCGGACCCAAAAAGGGCGCCAAGTCTGCTTCACCAGCAAGGGGAAAAGCCCGCGCGCGGGACGGGACTGGGAATATGCGCCCCCTACAGTATTCCCGCCTGGGGAGGGCGGGATCAGGAAGGCTTTAAAGCGAGGCCGCGAAGTTTGAATAAATCTCTTTTGCAACTGCAGCTCACGGATTCCGTGTCATTATTTCAGCGCTGCGTGTAGCACACTGCTACAGACATTACAATCCTGTAATAACAATATCCATTGGACTGGTCAAGTTTGATTGACTGTTCCATCATTGATACAACCATTCAGAATAAGCTGAATTGGAGTTTATTCTGTTAAAATGGTTAGTGGATTAAGACCCACAAAATAAGTGAAATGGTTAACAGACAGACAGATATACTTTATTGATCCTGAGGGAAATTGGGTTTCGTTACAGTTGCACCATCCAAGAATAGAGTAGAAACATAGCAAAATAAAACCAAAAAATAATTAAATGATAATAACTAAATTATGCCAAGTGGAAATAAGTCCAGGATTGACACTCCGAGGGAGGAATTGTAAAGTTTGATGGCCACAGGCAGGAATGACTTCCTATGATGTTCAGTGATGCATCTCGGTGGAATGAGTCTCTAGCTAAATGTACTCATGTGCTTAACCAGTACATTATGGAATGGATGGGAGACATTGTCCAAGATGGCATGCAACTTGGACAGCATCCTCTTTTCAGACACCACCGTCAGAGAGTCCAGTTCCACCCCCACAACATCACTGGCCTTACGAATGAGTTTGTTGATTCTGTTGGTGTCTGCTACCCTCAGCCTGCTGCCCCAGCACACAACAGCAAACATGATAGCACTGGCCACCACAGACTCATAGAACATCCTCAGCATCCTCAGCAGATGTTAAAGGACCTCAGTCTCCTCAGGAAATAGAGACAGCTCTGACCCTTCTTGTAGACAGCCTCAGTGTTCTTTGACTAGTCCAGTTTATTGTCAGTTCATATCCCCAAGTATTTGTAATCTTCCACCATGTCCATACTGACCCCTTGGGTGGAAACAGGGGTCACCGTTGCCTTAGCCCTCCTCAGGTCCACCACCAGCTCCTTAGTCTTTTTTACATTACGCTGCAGATGATTCTGCTCACACCATGTGACAAAGTTTCCCACCATAGCCCTGTACTCAGCCTCATCTCCCTTGCTGACTCATCCAACTATCCAAACTGTCCAAAACCTGCTAATAGATGTTGCTCACATGTTGCATATGATTGTCCAACTGGTGTAAGCATTCGAGATGCATCCATCACTGGCTCCAGTCAGGCATGTGTCCCCTGAAGTAACACAGCTGATATCATGATGAGCTTCAAAGAGAATGGCTAGAAAGGAATCACAAACACGAGAGAATATGTAGATGCTGGAAATCAAACAACATGCACAGACTTCTAGAAGAACTCAGCTTGATTTTAACTCGATTAAAATCAAGAGGGCATAGTTTTAAGGTGTTTGGAAGTAGGCACAAAGATGTCAGGGACAAGCTTTTTACGTAGAGGGTGGTGAGTACGTGGAATGGGCTGCCGGTGACAGTGGTGGAGGCGGAAACTATAGGGTCTTTTAAGAGACTCCTGGATATGTACATGGAGCTTAGAAAAATAGAGGACTATGGGTAACCCTAGGTAATTTCTAAAGTAAGTACATGTTCAACACAGCATTATGGGCTGAAGTGCCTGTATTGTGCTGTAGGTTTTCTATGTTTCTGTGATTTTAACAATGAGATCTGCCAGCAATGAGAGGCTGGTGATAGGGCAAAATTTCAGTGGACAGGATGAGTTGCAATGCAAGAGGGTGAGAAAATCAAAAAGGTTGATGAATACAGGACTGAAGATTTGATGTGCGCAGTCTATGAAATAAAGGAGGTGAACTTGTGACAGTTACAGATTGGCATAATGATCTTGTTGGCATCACTAAATATTGGTGGAAAAGAGAGATTATAGCTGGGATACACATCATATTTAAAGGACAGGCAGGTAGGCAGAGAGGGAGAGGAGGTTCTGTTGGTAAAAATAAAATCAAATCTTTGAAAGAGGTGACATAGGATTGCAAGGTGTAGAGTACTAACTTGAAAGGGGTGAGTACTTATGCAATCAATTATTTTGTGCTTTCTATTTGTGCTTAATTTAGATCACTTTGTAGAGATCTGTTGTCACTTTGACATGAAAGAGTCTTTTTCTGCTGATCATTATCAAAAAAAATCCAAATTAAGTCTACTGTGCTTCAATATTGTAAATCAGTAAAACATGAAAACATCCAAGAGGGGTGAATACCTTTTATTGGCACTGTAAGTGCAATTATGAAGAAAGCATGGCAATGTCTCTGCTTCCTTAGAAGCTTGCAAAGATTCAGCATGACACCTAAGTACTTGATGAATTTCTACAGATGTGTGGAGATCATGTTCAGTGGTTGCATCATGGTTTGGTATGGAAACACCAAAGCCCTTGAAAGGAAATTCCTACAAAAAATAGTGCAGTATATCATGAATAAAACCCTCCCCACCACTGAAGATATCTCTACAGAGTGCTGTCACAGGAAAGCAGTGTCCATCATCAAGGACCTCCCTCCCCACCACCCAGACCATGTTCTCTTCTCAATGCTGCCATCAGGAAGAAGGTGCAGGAGCCTCAAGCAACAACCCGTCTGAACCAGATGGGAAAATTTTAAACAAATTCACTCGCCTCCTCAATGAACTGTATCCACTACTGATGGACTCAATTTCAAGAACTCTTCATATCATGTTCTCAATATTTATTGCTTAATTAATTATTATTATTTTTGTAATTTGCACAGTTTGTTGTCTTTTACACATTGTTTTTGTCTATCTTTTTGGGTGCAGTTTTTATGATTCTATTATCATTCTTGGATTTCAGAATCAGGTTAGTTATCACCAGCATGTGATGTGAAATTTGTTAACTTAGCAGCAGCAGTTCAATGCAATACATAATCTAGCAGAGAGAGAGAGAGAGAGAGAGAGAGAGAGAGAGAGAGAGAGAGAGAGAGAGAGAGAGAGAGAGAGAGAGAGAAAGAAAAAAATAAATAAAATAAAACATAATAATAAACAAGTAAATCAATTACATATATTGAATAGATTATTAAAAATGTGCAAAAACAGAAATACTGTTTATTAAAAAAAGTGAGGTAGTGTCCAAAGCTTCAAAATCCATTTAGAAATTGGATGGCAGAAGGGAAGAAGCTGTTCCTGAATTGCTGAGTGTGTGCCTTCAGGCTTCTGTATCTCCTACCTGATGGTAACAGTGAGAGAAGGGCATGTCCTGGGTGCTGGAGGTCTTTTATAATGGACATTGCCTTTCTGAGACACCACTCCCTAAAAATGTCCTGGGCACTTTGTAGGGTAGAGCCCAAGATGGAGCTGACTAGATTTACAACCTTTTGCAGCTTCTGTCGGTCCTGTGCAGTAGCCCCTCCGTACCAGACAGTGATGCAGCCTGTCAGAATGCTCTCCACAGTACAACTATAGAAGTTTTGAGTGTATTTGTTGACATGCCAAATCACTTCAAAATCTTAATAAAGTATAGGCGCTGTCTTGCCTTCTTTATGACTATATCAATATATTGGAACCAGGCTAGATCCTCAGAGATCTTGACACCCAGGAACTTGAAGCTGCTCACTCTCTCCACTTCTGATCTTTCTATGAGGATTTGTATGTGTTCCTTCATCTTACCCTTCCTGAAGTCTGCAATCAGTTCTTTCGTCTTACTGACATTGAGTGCCAGTTTGTTGCTACAGCACCATTCCACTATTTGGTATATCTCACTCCTGTACACCCTCTCGTCACCACCTGAGATTCTACCAACAATGGTTGTATCATCAGCAAATTTGTAGATGGTATTTGAGCTATGTCTAGACACACAGTCATGTGTATACAGAGAGTAGAGCAGTGGGCTAAGCACACACATAGAACATAGAACAATACAGCACTGTACAGGCCCTTCGGTCCACAATGCTGTGCCAACCCTTAAACCCTGCCTCTCATATAACTCTCCACCTTAAATTCTTCCATATACCTGTCTAGTAGTCTCTTAAGCTTCACTAGTGTATCTGCCTCCACCACTACTCAGGCAATGCATTCCATGCACCAACCACTCTCTTGAGTAAAAGACTTAACCCCAATATCCCCCTTGAACTTCCCAACCCTCACCTTAAAGCCATGTCCTCTTTGTATTGAATAGTGGTGCCCTGGGGAAGAGGCACTGGCTGTCCACTCTATCTATTCCTCTTAATATTTTGTATACCTCTATCATGTCTCCTCTCATCCTCCTTCTCTCCAAAGAGTAAAGTCCTAGCTCCCCCGTGGTGTGCCAGTGTTGATCGTCAGTAAAGAGGATATGTTATCACCAATCCACACAGACTGTGGTCTTCCAGTTAGGAAGTCGAGGATCCAATTACGGAGGGAGGTATAGAGGCCCAGGTTTTGCAACTTCTCAATCAGGATTGTGGGAATGATGGTATTTAATGCTGAGCTATCGTCAATGCACAGCATCCTGATTTAGGTGTTTGTGTTGTCTATGTGGTCTAAAGAAGTGTGAAAAGCCATGGAGATTGCATCTGCCATTGACCTATTTTGGCGATAGGCAAATTGCAATGGGTCCAGGTCCTTGCTGAGGCAGAATTTACTGAGTATGCCCACAAAAAATGAATCTCAAGATTGTACATGGTGATATGCATATACTCTGATAATATCTTACAGAGAGGAGGTGCAGTGGCTAACGGACTGGTGCAGAGCCAACAACCTGTCTCTTAATGTGAACAAAACAAAAGAGATGACTTCAGGAGGGCACGGAGCAACCACCTCCCCGCTGAACATCGACGGCTCCTCAGTAGAGATTGTAAAGAGCACCAAATTTCTTGGTGTTCACCTGATGGAGAATCTCACCTGGTCCCTCAACACCAGATCCATAGCAAAGAAAGCCCAGCAGTGTCTCTACTTTCTTGCGAAGGCTGGGGAATGTCCATCTCCCACCCCCCCATCCTCATCACATTCTACAGGGGTTGTATTGAGAGCATCCTGTGCAGCTGCATCACTGCCTGGTTCGGAAATTGCACTATCTCGGATTGCAAGACCCTGCGGCGGATAGTGAGGTCAGCTGAGAAGATTATCGGGGTCTCTCTTCCAGCCATCACGGACATTTACATTACACGCTGCATCTGCAAAGGAAACAGCATTATGAAGGACCCCATGCACCCCTCATACAATCTCTTCTCCCTCCTGCCATCTGGGAAAAGACTCTGAAGCATTCAGGCTCTCACGACCAGACTATGTAACAGTTTCTTCCCCCAAGCTATCAGACTCTTTAATACACGAAGCCTGGACTGACACCTTGCCCTACTGTCCTGTTTATTATTTATTGTAAATGCCTGCTCTTTTTTGTGTGTAGGTCCTGTGTAGGTCTGTAGTATAGTGTAGCTTTCTCTGTGTTTTTTTTTATTACATAGTTCAGTCTAGTTTTTCGTATTGTGTCATGTAACACCATGGTCCTGAAAAACGTCGTCTCATTTTTACTATGCACTGTACCAGCAGTTATGGTTGAAATGACAATAAAAGTGACTTGACTTGACGACTTGAAATTTACTTTGTAAATTTTAAATTGTACATTTAAATTTGTAAAAGTCTCTCTCAAACACAAGAGTGGGTAAAGGTTCGCCACCTGTTGGGTAAATTATTTTGTTCTCATCTGAATGGTCACTCCATCCCTGTGACCCCTCTTTTGAGGTGCCCAGTTACTGAAAACATTTCCAAATCTGACTGGGAAAACTCGGATTCTCTGACTCAGTGTCTCAAGCTTGTGAACACACACATACTTGCTTCAATAGGGCGACAACATACCAGTGATCAAAAAGAGAAGGGTGAACTGTCTCAACAACCTACGCCCAGTGACATCTACTGTGATGAAGTGCTTTGAGGAGTTTGTTATGGTTAGAATCAACTCCTGCCTCTGCATGGACCTGGACACACTGCAATTTGCTGATTGCCACAATATGTCTACAACAGATGCAATTGCACTGAGCCTTAGATCAACTGGACAACAGTAATACACACGATAGGCTGCTGATTGCAACTCAGCATTCAACAAAATCATACCATCAATTGTAATCAAAAAGCTCTAAAACCTGGGCCTCAGTACCTCCTTCTGCAATTGGATCTTCACCAGGAGACCGCATTCTGTGTGGTTCAGAAATAACATCTCCTCTTAGCTGACAATCAACACTGGCACACCTCAATGATGTGTGCTCAGCCCACTACTCTACCCTCTCTACACCCACATCTGTGTGGCTAGTCATCTATAAACTTGCCGACGTCACAACTATTGTTGACGGATTTTCAGATGGTGGTGAGGAGGAGTACAGGAGTGAGATAGATCAGCAAGTTGAGTGGTGTCACAGCAACAACCTTAAGCTCAACATCATTAAGACAAGGGTACTGATTGTGGACTTAAGGAAGGGGAAATCGAGGGTATACACACCTCATCCTGGGATCAGAAGTGAAAAGGGTAAGCACTTTCCACTTCTTGCCCGTCAATATCATTGAGGAACTATCCTGGGCCCAACATATTGATGCACTTACAGTGAAGCACAACATCGGCTATATTTCATTCAGAGATTGAGGGGAGTTGGTCTGTCATGAAAGATTTCTACAACTATACTGTGGAGAGCATTCTAACTGGTTTCATCACTGCCTGGTATGGAGAGACCATTGCATAGAATCAGAACATGCTGCAGAAAGTTGTAAACTTAACCAGCTCCTTCATGAGCACTAGACTCCACAGCATCCAGGATACATTCAAAAGATGATGCCACAAAAAGGAGGCATCAATTATTAAGGACCCCCATCACCCAGAACATGCCTTCTTCTCATTGCTACCTTCAAGGATGATGTACAGGGCCCTGAAGACACATTCAACATTTCAGGAACAGCAACTCCACCTCTGCCATCAGATTTCTGAATGGACAATGAATCCATGAACACTTCCTCAGTATTTTCCCTCTTTTTTTGCACTACTTTTTAAATTTAATTTTATACATACTCATTGTAATTTACAGTTTTTATCACTATGTATTGGAATGTACTGCTGTCACTAAACAACAAATTTCACACATATGCCAGTGATATTAAACCTGATTCTGATACACAAACACACACAGCTGGGCTCAGACATACAACACTTCCATATTCCTCCCTTTGTGACACCCTGCTTGTTCCGTGGCCCCCCACTCCCAGTATGAAGCTCAAACTATTGCAACACCTGCCCTTTAAATTCATGGCTGTGGGTGTGTTGTATCTTTTCACTGTTTATGTTCGATATTAAATTAAGAGCATTGAATGGGAAAGAAGGTTTGACCACAAGAATAAAGATCTCCTCGGAAGGTAAATGAGGTCCTAGTGAGAGTGTACACGGAACACTGTGCACTGGTCTACTCTTCCTACCAGAGTCAGTCTGTAGGATGAAGGGAATGAAGAGAAGGTTTCCCAGATTGATTTGGAGGTGAGGTAGTGTCCACGGAGAGATTACGCTGACTAGACCTGTCTCAAAATTAGAGAAGTAAGAGGTGGTCTGACTGCGACAGTCGCAGTCTCACAGGGTTTTCACAGAGTAGGGACAGGAATGATGTTTCCCCTGGCTGGGTGTGGAACCAGGAGTCTCAGACTCAGAATCAGAGATCACCTCAGCAGAACTGAGCTGAAGAGAAATTTTCTCAGCCAGAGTACATGAAATCTTTGGAATTTTCTCCACAACATTTCTGAATTTAAAAGGCAAATTTAGAGGCTTAGCATCGATAGGAATGTTGTGGGAAAGAGGCGCAGAAGTCAAAGATCAGCCATGTTCTGATTGCAGGGCAGAACAGGCGCAAGGGGCCGATTGGGTCTATTTCTTATTTTCTAAACCTGGGCTTTCAGCCTGTGGGTTTGGAAAGGGGAGCAGAGAGAGCTCCAGAGATCCAGAAATGGGGCAGCTACAGACACCAGGCCCCCATCCACAGTGGGGCCAGTCTGGGCACCCTCTGTAGCTGAAACATCTTATGGAATCTCTGCCAGTCTCTTCACCTCTGCCACTGGAAGATTCCAGACCCTGGCCAGTGTTTCGGCCTTTACCCAAGGTGCAGCTCCCGATCACCGGCTCTCCGGGTCCACTCGCTCCCCGTTCCAAACTCCGGTCCACTCCAAGAGCTCAGCGTCTAACACTCATCAGCCAATGTAAACATGATTGTTCCAGCAGTGTTTGCTGATTGGCTGCTAGTGTGTCTGTGGATGGGCTGCTGCTAGGAGCTGGGGATGTCAGTCTCACTTCTGAGAATCAAAGGAAGTTCCCCAAAGCTCAAAGTACAAAGTAAATTTTATTATCACAGTACATATTAGTCACCACATGCCCTGAGGTCCATCTTCTTGCGCACATACAGAAAATCTATAGAATAGTAACTATGGACAATGTCTCCCATCCACTCCATAATGTACTGGTTAGGCACAGGAGTACATTCAGCCAGAGACTCATTCCACCGAGATGCAACACTGAGCATCATAGGAAGTCATTCCTGCCTGTGGCCATCAAACTTTACAATTCCTCTCTTAGAGTGTCAGACACTCTGAGCCAATAGGCTGGTCCTGGACTTACCTCCACTTGGCATAATTTACTGATTATCATTTAATTATTTTTGGTTTTATTTTGCTATAATTCTAATCTATTCTTGGTTGGTGCAACTGTAACGAAACCCAATTTCCTTCGGGATCAATAAAGTATGTCTGTCTATAACAGGAGCATGAAATAACTGTGACTGCTGATGGATCTCTGTAGCTCTCACTGCTCCGAAGGTCAAGGGAGAACAAGACACAAATATAAACTTGTATTTTAGAAAATAGGAAACAGGAGCAGGAGTGGCCAATCGACAGAGTTTCATGTAGATTGAATTGAATTTAATTGAATTTCAGTTTATTATCATTTAGAAACCACAACTGCAATGCAGTTAAAAAATGAAACAATGTTCCTCCAGAATGATATCACAAAAGCACAGGACAAAACAGACTACAGCAGAAAATCCACATAACGTTTGGCAATCCCCAAATCCAGAGTCCGGAGAGGCTGTTGTGTATTAATATCGCGCTACCATCTTAGTGCGCTCCCTGGAAAGGAGCTTCAAACCCACCAGACAAAACAAGACTACCCAGATACGCCAAGTCAGGAGACCAACTCTACCACCCAACAAACCAAAAAACTAAAGCTACAAGATCTACACAAAACCACATAGTTACAACAGTGCAAATAATACCATAATTGATAAAAAAAAAACAGACCATAGGCACAGTAAAAATAGTCCAAAGATGTTAAAAGACTATAAGTTTGAAAGAAACCACCACACAGTTTCCACAAGTCTTCAGGGTCCTGATAGACTCATCATCCCACGCAGGCGGCAGAAGGGAATACACCCGCTATGGACTTCCACGGCGCCGCCGGACTCAGCCTCGCAGATGCAGCACACAGTGAAAGTGCCCCGACCGCAGCAGACTCCAAGTCCTTTGAACCTCCGAGCCTCCAACCATCCCCTCCAGCACGGCCTCTCTGAGCACCATCCTTTGCAAAGCACACTACGACGCCCCCACCACCAGTCACCGGCAACGCGACCCCGAGGACTGGGGGCCTGTTTTTCCCAGCAGAGACCTGGACCTCACAACAGCAGCAGTAATGAAGAAGGCCTTCCTGGAGATTTCCAGATGTTCCTCCGTGCTCCCACATCCGTTTTTCATCAGATTAGAATTGTGCACGACACCCCGCTTGACAAGTAACAGATATCAAATCCAGAGAGTCCGCTGCAAACTGTGTCGCGCTGCCATCTTGAAGTAGTGGCTGAGAGGGCTCGACCCGTGATGTACTGGACTGAATCCAATACCTTGTGTAGGTTCATCAAGAGGGTGATGAACTACTTTGCTCATCGTGCTCTTGATGTGAACCTTGTGTTAATGAAGTTGGTTACAGTTCTCTCAGAACAGCAGCATTGACCACAGGAATATCAGGCGGTGGTCAGCATGGAATATCCTGCAGTTACTGCAGAAGAAGGACTAGATGGACACAGTGGTTCCCTGAGCAGACAGTCCAGACCATCTGGCAGAATGCCGCATCACCAGATCTCACCAACAGGCACCAAGACCTTACCTGGGTGGTGGCGAGAAGGGCCCTGCCAGTTTGATCCTTGCTGGGAAGCACATGGGTTTCTCCTGTTTCATGTCATGAACTAATTTAATAATTGCTATAAATAATTAGTTAACCACCATTTTACACCCCAGTCTGACTCTCTTTAGACCTCAAGAAAAATATCAACAAGCTGCTGAAGGAACACAATGGGTCAGAGAAATAGACAATTGGCATTTTGGGCTGAGACAGTCCAGATGAACGATCTCGGCCTGGAAAGTCAATTGTACATTTCTCTCCATGGATGCTGCTAGACTCACTCAATTCCTCTAGCATTATGTTTCTTACTTGAGAATCCAGCATCTGTAGTATTTTGTGCCTCTCTTTTCAGAACTTGTCCCTTTCAATCCTGCCTCAGACTGAGCCAGGCTCTTCTCTCTGCTTCATTTCTGTTCTGCTTCTTCTTTAGCCCATCATGCCTACAGGGACACAGACCACCTAGAGCAGCTTGCCAGAGTTCCCCGTCCAGGGCTGAGGTTGATCAGACCCGTGGCTTCTCCTTTCACCACAAGAATTCAATCGTCTTCCAAGGGAAGGCCCTTCCTATCCCAGGGATGAGGCCTTTTCAAATTCAGTTGTTTCTGTCGCACTAGGTTTTTACGCGATGGGATTGCTAGCCATATACCCAACCCTCCTCCTTTCGCAGCTGATGCACCATCAATATCTCTTGGAGACAGGAAGTGAATGATAGGCTTTTATTAGCAGCAAAAGGGAGCACGACATCTCAGAGACTGAGGGAGGAGCAGTGCCCCGATCGCCTTTATACAGGGGTCTGTGGGAGGAGCCACAGGAACAGTCAGCAGAGGGGTGTGTCCAGACAGGTATACATAGTTTACCACAGCAGCCGAGCTTTTACAGTCCAATGCCGAGTTTTCATTTCTGTTCTGACCTGTTTAACATGTTTCTGATCCCACCCCGATATGGAAATGGCCACAATTCTTTCCACTGAACATATCCAGCAGCATAATGTTCATTCCCTGAGACTGCAGCATGTGTCAGCTCCCTCAGTGAAATAGTTCTGAATCAGGAAGTGCTGAGAGTTAACAGCGCTTTGAAAAGCCAGATCTAGAGTTGGAACAAGGAAGTAATTTGTCCCATCTGCCTCCACTTCTTTACTGATCGGATTACACTGGAGAGTGGCATGACCTCTGTTGCTCTTGTATCACACGGTTTTGGAAAAGGACAGAAGTTCAGACAGACATACTTTATTGATCCCGAGGGAAATTGTGTTTCATTACAGCCACATCAACCAAGAATAGTGTAGAAATTTAGCAATATAAAACCATAAATAATTAAATAAAAATAAGTTAATCATGTCAAGTGGAAATAAGTTCAGGACCAGCCTATTGGCTCAGGGTGTCTGACACTCCGAGGGAGGAGCTGTAAAGTTTGATGGCCACAAGCAGGAATGATTTCCTATGATGCTCAGTGTTACATCTCGGTGGAATGAGTCTCGGGCTGAATGTACTCCTGTGCCGAATCAGTACATTATGGAGTTGGTGGGAGTCATTGTCCAAGTTGGCATGCAACTTGGACAGCTTGGACAGATGTTAAAGGACCTCAATCTCCTCAGGAAATAGAGATGGCTCTGACCCTTCTTGTAGACAGCCTCAGTGTTCTTTGACCAGTCCAGGTTATTGTCAATTCGTATCCCCAGGTATTTGTAATCCTCCACCATGTCCACACTGACCCCTTGGATGGAAACAGGGGTCACCAGTGCCTTAGCCCTCCTCAGATCCACCATCAGCTCCTTAGTCTTTTTCACGTTAAGCTGCAGATGATTCTGCTCGCACCATGTGACAAAGTTTCCCACCCAGAATGTAGATTGTGGACTGCGCCCTCAGGATCAATCAGGCTTTAGCAAGTCTGGCTGAAAAAACTCGAAATCTAAACCTGAATTGGAAAGGGAAGGAGAGTAAACTTCACTGCAAGGTACTTGAAGAACTGAAGCTGTTTTGTAAAATGAATAAGACACTGATCTGTCTGATCTGCAGAGATGTGCAGGACAACAGAGACCACCACATTAATGCTGATTAAAGAAACTGTTAAAATCTACAAGATAAAACTAACATTAATTTGATATTAACGGTCCTGTGTAGTAGCCCCCTCCCATACCAGATGGTGATGCAGCCTGTCAAACTGCTCTTCACGGTACATCTGTAGAAGTTTTTGAATGTATTTGTTAACATTTGTTTAAATCGCAGCAAGAGGTGGAGAGGGAAGAGGTAAAAGAAGCTCGAAGAGAAGCTGTTTTTTTTTAACTGATCACGGCAAGGAGGCTAGACTGCGCAGGCGTGTGACGTAGCGTGCCAAAGGTTTAAAAAGAAAGACTGCCATATACAGTGGCCATCGTCGTAGCGGACTGAGTGTGGTGAACTACATATACCTGTCTGGACACGCCCCCCCCCCCCCCCACTGACTGCTCCTGTGGCTCCTCCCACAGACCCCAGTATAAAGGTGATTGGAGGTACAGACCCTTCCTCAGTCTCCAGGATGTTGTGTGATGGTCACTTGCTGCTTGTGCTTTCTTCCAGCCAATAAAAGCCTACCTTAACCGACGTCTCAGAGTTATTGATGATGCATCACTGAGGCAGAGTGGGTCAGCTTTGGTTCAGTCAGGCTTCGGCAAGAACAGGCAGAGGCAAGGTTTGAACAGGGCACAACTGTGCAAGTGTGTGAAAGTTGGCCTGTGAGGCAGCGGGAGAATTTAAATAGCGAGCAGAGGGTGAGAACGAGCTTCACTCCAGGTGAGGTAAGGCCGGGTAAACTCCTTTCATTAATCTAATTAGATTAGGAGTAGGTAATGGAGGCAGCAGTTAGGCCAGTTGAGTGCTCCGTTTGCAGTATGTGGGAAGTCAGGGCGAGCACTGTTGTCCTTGATGACTACACCTGCAAAAGGTGCATCCAGCTGCAGTTCCTGACAAACTGTGTTGGTGGGGATGACCTACCAAGGACAAGTTGAAGTGGTTGCGTCTCTGGCACTGAGACTGGACCCTCAGCTCAGAAGGGAAGGAGGGAAAAGAGGAGAGCAGTAGTGATAGGGGATTCAATAGTTAGGGCAGCAGATAGGAGGTTCTGTGGAAGAGATCGAGAATCCCGGATGGTCTGTTGCCTCCCTGGTGCCAGGATCCACGATATCTCGGATCGAGTTCGCAGTATTCTCAAGAGGGAGTCTAAGCAGCCGGATGTCGTGGTCCATGTGGGGACCAATGACATAGGTAGGAAGAGTGAGGAGGTCCTGAAAGGTGAGGTTAGGGAGCTAGGCACCAAGTTAAAGGACAGGACCTCCAGGATAGCAATCTCAGGATTGCTTCCAGTACCAAATGCAGGTGGGTTTAGAAATAGTAAAATAGTGCAGATCAACATATGGCTGAAGACATAGTGCAGGAGGGAGGGCTTCAGATTTATAGATAATTGGGCAGGGAAGGTGGGACCTGTTCCGGCGGGACGGTTTACATCTGAACCAGAGGGGGACAAATATTCTTGCAGGTAGGTTTGCTAGACAGGCTACAGTGGATTTAAACTAGATACGAGGGGGAGGGGAACCAGAGTGTAGGAACAGATGTATCGGAGAAGGAAGAAAAAGAAGACAGTAATGTTCTTTGTACTGTTCAAGATAAACAGAGAGGAAGAGGTAGAGAATTTCTTAAATGCATTTATTTTAATGCTAGGAGCATTGTAAGAAAGGTGGATGAGCTAAGAGCATGGATTGATACCTGGAAGTATGCTGTCGTAGCTATTAGTGAAACATGGTTGCAGGAAGGGTGTGATTGGCAACTAAATATTCCTGGATTTCATTGCTTCAGGTGTGAAAGAATCGGAGAGACAAGAGGAGGAGGTGTTGCGTTGCTTGTCAGAGGAAATATTATAGCGGTGCTCGTCTGGGGAGGCTATTTGGATGGAATTGAGGAATGGAAAAGGTGTAGTAACACTTATAGAGGTGTATTATAGACTACCTAATGGGGAGCAAGAATTGAAGGAGCAAATTTGCAAGGAGATAGCAGATATTTGTCGTAAGCACAGGGTTGTGATTGTGGGAGATTTTAATTTTCCACACATAGACTTGAAAGCCCATACTGTAAAAGGGATGGATGGTTTGGAGTCTGTAAAATGTGTGCAGGTTAGTTTTTTGCGGCAATACATAGAGGTACCAACTAGATAATGGGCAGTGTTGGATCTTCTGTTAGGGAATGAAATAGGTCAGGTGACGGAGGGATGTGTTGGGGAGCACTTCGGGTCCAGTGATCACAATGCCATTAGTTTCAATATAATTATGGAGAAGGATAGGACTGGACCCAGGGTTGAGATTTTTGATTGGAGAAAGGCTAACTTTGAGGAGATGCGAAAGGATTTAGAAGGAGTGGATTGGGACTATTTGTTTTATGGGAAGGATGTAATAGAGAAATGGAGGTCATTTAAAGGTGAAATTTTGAGGGTACAGAATCTTTATGTTCCTGTTAGGTTGAAAGGAAAGGTTAAAAGTTTGAGAGAGCCATGGTTTTCAAGGGATATTGGAATCTTGGTTAGGAAAAAGAGAGATATCTACAATAAATATAGGCTGCATGGAATAAATGAGGTGCTCGAGGAATATAAAGAATGTAAGAAGAATCTTTAGAAAGAAATTAGAAAAGCTAAAAGAAGATATGAGATTGCTTTGACAAGTATAGTGAAAATAAATCCAAAGGGTTTCTACAGTTATATTAATAGCAAAAGGGTAGTGAGGGATAAAATTGGTCCCTTAGAGAATCAGAGTAGACAGCTATGTGTGGAGCTGAAAGAGATTTTAAACTCTTTCTTTTCTTCAGTATTCACTAAGGAGAAGGATATTGAATTGCGTAAGGTAAGGGAAACAAGTAGGAAAGTTATAGAAACTCTGACGATTAAAGAAGAGGAAGTACTGGCACTTATAAGGAATATAAAAGTGGATAAGTCTCCACATCCTGACAGGATATTCCCTAGGACCTTGAGGGAAGTTAGTGTAGAAATAGCAGGGGCTCTGACAGAAATATTTCAAATGTCATTAGAAACGGGATGGTGCCGGAAGATTGACATATTGATCATGTGGTTCCATTGTTTAAAAAGGGTTCTAAGAGTAGACCTAGCAATTATAGGCCTGTCAGTTTGACGTCAGTGGTGGGCAAATTAATGGAAAGTATTCTTAGAGATGGTATATATAATTATCTGGATGACAGGGTCTGATTAGGAACAGTCAACATGGATTTGTGAATGGAAGGTCATGTTTGACAAATCTTATTGAATTTTTAAGAGGTTATGAGGAAAGTTGACGAGGGTAAAGCAATGGATGTTGTCTATATGGACTTCAGTAAGGCCTTTGACAAGGTTCTGCACAGAAGGTTAGTTAGGAGGGGTCAATCGTTAGGTACTAATATTGAAATAGTAAAATGGATTCAACAGTGGCTGGATGGGAGATGTCAGAGAGTAGTGGTGGATAACTGTTTGTCAGGTTGGAGGCCGGTGACCAGTGGTGTGCCTCAGGGATCTGTACTAAGTCCAATCTTGTTTGTCATATACATTAATGATCTGGATGATGGGGTGGTAAATTGGATTAGTAAGTATGCAGATGATACTAAGGTAGGTGGCATTGTGGATATTGAAGTAGGTTTTCAAAGCTTGCAGAGAGATTTAGGCCAGTTAGAAGAGTGGGCTTAACGATGGCAGATGGAGTTTAATGCTGATAAGTGTGAGATGCTGCATTTTGGTAGGAATAATCCAAATAGGACATACATGGTAAATGGTAGGGCATTGAAGAATGCAGTAGAACAGAGTGATCTAGGAATAATGGTGCATAGTTCCCTGAAGGTGGAATCTCATGTGGATAGAATGGTGAAGAAAGCTTTTGGTATGCTGGCCTTTATAGATCAGAGCATTGAGTATAGGAGTTGGGATGTAATGTTGAAATTGTACAAGGCATTGATAAGGCTGAATTTGGAGTATTGTGTACAGTTCTGGTCACCGAATTATAGGAAAGATATCAATAAAATAGAGAGAGTACAGAGAAAATTTACCAAAATGTTACCTGGGTTTCAACACCTAAGTTACAGGGAAAGGTTGAACAAGTTAGGTCTTAATTCTTTGGAGCATAGAAGGTTGAGGGGGGACTTGATAGAGGTATTTAAAATTATGAGGGGGATAGATAGATTTGGCATGAACAGGCTTTTTCCATTGCGAGTAGGAGAGATTCAAATAAGAAGACATGAGTTGAGAGGGGGCAAAAGTTTCAGGGTAACACGAGGGGGAATTTCTTTACTCAGACAGTGGTAGCTGTGTGGAACGAGCATCCAGTAGAAGTGGTAGAGTATGGTTCAGTATTATCATTTAAAGTAAAATTGTTTAGGTATATGGACAGGAAAGGAATGGAGGGTTATAGGCTAAGTGTGGGTCAGTGGGACTAGATGAGTAAGCGTTCAGCATGGACTAGAAGGGACGAGATGGCATGTTTCCATGCTGTAATTGTTATATGGTTATATGGCTATACCAATTCCCTTCATACTCCTAATGAAACTTTTTTATACACCTCTAGGGTTCATTTTTTCTATGGACTGTCACTTTAAAACGCTGGGAGAATGAGACTGAATGAGAATGGGACTTCTGGACACTGAGCTGCGAGAAAGAGAGAGAGAGATTGAGATGGATTTAATCGATGTACAATGAATATTTATGGTTTCTTTGCAGCTTGTTTTGAATATACAAGGACATGAGATGGATTTGGTCAATGGACAACACTAGTGAGTCAATCGCTGGTTTAAACTTTCAGTAACACAAAAGGGGTGAGTTGAGATCGATCCAGAGTATTGATAAATGACTCTTACAAGTTTGCTGCAACTAGAAAAGTTTGCAGAGAGAGGAGAGGAGAGGAAGGTTTGAAACAGAAGAAACCTAGTGACAAAGAGATCACTGTTTGGACTCTCACTAAGTAGCCCGTGAGGGTGAGTTTGTTTCCATTCAGCCACGAAAGTGTGATTGTCACTTAGTTAATCCACAGGAGTGGGTTCTCTGGTGAGTTGAAAACCTTTGTGAATACCATGTGTGTGTTTACCCTTTTGTCTGGGTGTGGTAGTTCATTGAAGAAAGGCACCCCTGTGGCAAATCACTGTTGGAGTTATTTCGTATGTTGTCGAACTGGATAAGTGGCTTCACGTTGTGTGTGATTGGGGTAACCTTGTGGAATCTACCAGTATGTTGACCCTTGCCTGGGTGGTGGTCCCTTGAAGATGGTCCCCTTTGTGATAAGCTACTATTGGTGATAATCCATACGTGGATTCTGTTTGAGTATTCTGTGGCCACCACTTTGAGATGTCCTGGAGCTGAATTTGGGTGTGGTACCTCTTGTGTTGAAAAGATATTCTTTGAAGATCGCTGTTGGTGATACTTTGTGTGTGGAGTGGGACAACTTCGGAGATAAAACCGACTGCTATTGTTATTTCGTATTGCTGTTGTGGAATCTGTGGAAAATTGATGTAAATACCTTCTCACAACATTTGCCTTGGATTACAAATATCTCCCCCATAACAACAATAACAACCCTGTGCATTTGAACTGAACTGAACTTTCATACATACTATTGTAAGACTGTATCACTTACCACCTAAGCTTGAAGAAGTTTGGGAACTTAATTTTACACCTATATATGCATAACACCGTTAAATCTGGATTTACCTGGTTTAACTTACTATATGATGTAGTTACTAATAAAGTAGTGTTTTGTTAACAGCAAAACCAGACTCCAGGTGTGTTCTACTGCTGTTGATACTTTTACAACATTGCGTGTATGTGACAAGCATAGTCGCTGTCTTGCCTTCTTTATAACTGCATCAATGTGTTGGGACCAGGTTAGATCCTCAGAGATCTCGACATCCAGGAACTTGAAACTGCTCACTCTCTCCACTTCTGATCCCTCTGTGAGGATTGCTATGTGTTTCTTTGTCTTACCCTTCCTGAAGTCCACAATCAGCTCTTTCGACTTACTGCCGTTGAGTGCAATGTTGGTGCTGTGACACCACTCCACTAGTTGTAATATCTTGCTCCTGTACACCATCTGGTCTCCATTCGAGATTCTACCAACAATGGTTGCATCATCAGCAAATTTAAGAGAGAGTAGAGCAGTGGGCTAAGCACATATCCCTTAGGTACAGTAGTGTTGATCGAAGGGAGAAGTCAGACTGAGTCTGGAGACTGGTTTCTGGATCAACAGTTGTGATGACGTAATCCAGTTGTTTTGTCACCTGATCATTGTTCTCACCTCCCCTGAACCCCGTCTCCCTGCCAGTTGCATACCCGGGAGGGTGGGAGTTTATCTCAGCTCTGAGTCCTGGTCAGTTTCATTTTACAACACAGAGACCAGGTCCCATCTCCACACCTTCTCTGGGAATGAATTCACAGAGAAATTTTGTCCTTTCTTTGTGACTTAGAATGAGATTTTTGCTAGTACTGTTGGGGAGGTTTTAAACTAATATGACAGGGGGTTGGAAACCCACATTGAAAAGAAGAGGGAAGTGATGCAGAGACCAAAGCTAGAGTTAGTGAAGAAAAATGTAAGAGTAGAGTGCATAAAAGTAAAAAGCAAAAATCGCATAGGTCACTAGATTTTAAAAGGACAATGAGTATAAGGGCACTTTACCTAAGTGCCCGTAGTATTAGAAACAAGGTTAGTGAACTTGTAGCACAGATCAGTACCAAGGCATATGATTCAGTGGCCATTACAGAAACCTGGTTGCAAGGTGGTGATGACTGGGAATTAAATATCCAAGGGTATCAGGTAATACAGAAAGATAGGCAGGAAGGCAAAGGAGGTGGGGTGGCACTCTTAATTAAGGATGAGATCAGGACATTCTGAGAGACAATATAAGATCTATGGAGCAGAATGTTGAGTCCATCTGAGTAGAGATTAAGAATAGTAAAGGGAAAAAAATCACTGGTGGGAGTTGTCTATAGGCCCCCTAATAAAAATATTGCAGTGGCAGAGGTGATTAACCAAGAAATAACTGAGGCTTGTAAGAACAGAATGGCAATTGCAATGGGGGATTTTAACTTCCACATGGATTGGGTGATTCAGGTTGGTCAAGGAAGTCTTGAGAAGGACTTCATAGAATGCATCTGTGATGGCTTTCTTGAGCAACATGTTAGTGAACCTACAAGGGAAAATGCTATCTTAGATCTAGTCATGTGCAATGAGACAGGTAAAATTAACGATCTTGTAGTCAGGGATCCTCTTGGAAAGAGTGATCATAGTATGATTGAATTTTGCATACAAATGGAGGATGAAATAGTTAGATTTAAATCCAGTGTATTATGCTTGAACAAGGGAGACTACAACAGGATGAGGGAGGAGTTGGCTAATGTGGATCAGGAGCACAGGCTATTTGGTAGGACAGCTGGATAACAGTGGAATACTTTCAAAGAGATTTTTCACAGTGCTCAACAAAAGTATGTTCCAGTCAAAAGTAAGGACAGTAAGTGTGGGGAGAGCCAGCCTTGGATAACTAAGGAGATAAAAGATAGTATCAAATTAAAAGCTCGTGTACGAAGTCACAAAGAGTGGTGGGAGACTGGAAGATTTAAAAAGACAGGAAAACTTTAAAAAGCAACAAAGAAAAACTGAACAAGAAATAAGGAAAGGGAAAATAGAGTATAAAAGTAAATTAGCACAAAATATAAAAACAGACAGCAAAAGTTTTTATAAATATATAAAGCGGAGGAGTCAATGTAGGTCCCTTGGAAGATGAGAAAGGGAAATTGATATTGGGTGATAAGGAACTGGTTGAGGCATTGAATGACTATTTTGTGTCAGTCTTCACGGTGGAGGACATGTCTAAAATGCCAAAGAATGATGTTATGGATGAAATGGGAGGTGAGGACCTTGATTAAAACCACTGTCACAAAGAGATAGTGATGAGCAAATGAGAGGGCCTGAAAGTAGATAAATCCCCTGGTCCTGATGGGATGCATCCCAGGGTGCTGAGGGAATTGGTGGATGTTATAGTAGACACATTGGTAATGTGATGAACCCCCTAGGTTTATTGTGCCATGGGCTGTCATTTTTAAGAGAGAGTGCCTGAGTGACGACAGCTGCTGGCTTTCTCAGCTGCTGTTTGATTCTTACTAAGAGAGAGAGAGAGAGAGGGGCGGAACTATTTGACTTTGCAACTTGTTTTGATTTAAGCAAGGACAGTCACTCACACACAGTCAGTCGCACTTGGAGTCAGACAATGGAAGGAAGCCAGTGACTAAGGGGTCACTGGTTGGAACTTTCGAGTGCCCACAAGGGTGGGTTGAGCATCAACCCAGCACATCAATAAATGGCTATCACAATGTATGATTGGGGCAACCTTGTGGAATCTACCTATGTCTTAACCCTTGCCTGGGTGGTAATTCCCTTTGAAGACAGTATCCCTGTGATAAGCTGCTATTAGTGATATTTCGTAAGTAGATTTGGAACAATGACAGATAAAACCTAAGATGATTGTTGTCCTGTTTTACCACCGTGGAACCTGTGGAATACAACAATGCATTTTCTTGATATTCACCTTGGATTACAAATATCTTTCTCACATCATTTAATCTGTGGATGAACTGAACTTTCATACCTTACAATTTCAAGATTTTAAACCTGGTGCCCCGGAGCTCAATAGTTTGGAGGTTATATTTACACATATGTATACTCACAGCACTGTTAACTTTTGATTATTCTTGTTTAAGTTGCTATATTAAGTAGATACTAATAGAGATAGTGGTTTTCACATCAGAACCAGACTCCAGGCATGGTCTATTGTTGCTGGTTCATTTAAACCATTACAGGTATGTAACAAAATTGGGACCTGCATCCAGGATATGAACAAATTTAGGGGCTTATTGGTTGATCATATACCGATTTGATTGGGGAAATCCCTTTTGATTTGTTTGTGAGGGAGTATCAGCAGTGATGGATGTTGATAAATTTCTGGTGGTGCCATCTTCTGAGGCATTAGAGGACGCCAGGAGGGTTGAGTTGATGATGATTGCTAAGAAGTTAAACCTTAAGGTGAAGTCGTTTATGAAGAGGGCACAGATGCAGAGGATAATAGCCAAGTATTATGTATCCGAGAATGTGTTTCAAGCAGAAGAGTTGGAATTGTTTCCAGAGGGTAAACCTGCTAAGCATGAGCTCCAGTATCAGATGGAAAAATTAAAGATGGATGCTGAGGATAGGCAAAGACAGTCTGAGTCTGAGTTATGAATAAAACAGCTCGAGGTTGAGGAAGCGGACAAACAGAGGACAGAGGCAGAAAAACAGAGGGCGGAAGCAGAAAGACAGGCAGTTTGAGCTGGAAAAGATAGAGAGATTGCAGCAAGGAGGTCTAGTGCTAGATCCTGGTGATGGATTTAGTGCCAATTGGGAGGTTAAATTGGTAGCTCCATTTGACAAAACAGAAATTGATAAATTCTTCTTGCATTTTGAAAAGGTGGCTCAGAGTCAAAAGTAGCTGAAAAGAAGTTGGCCTCTTTTGTTGCAAAGTGTATTTAAGGGTAAAGCCCAACAAGCTTATTCAGCCCTATCACTTGAAGATGCAGCTAAATATGATATTGTGAAACAGGCAGTGCTTAAAGCTTATGAGATGGTTCTGGAAGCTTATGGACAATAACCAGATAACCATATAACAATTACAGCACAGAAACATACACCCCTATAAGTATTACTACATCTTTCCCATTCCTCAATTCCACCTAAATAAACTCCCTAGATGATCCCACTAATCTATCCTGCTAGAGCACTGCTGTAATATTTTCTCTGACAAGCAACGCAATACCTCCTCCTCTTGTCCCTCCAATTCTATCACACCTGAAGCAATGAAATCCAGAAATATTTAGTTGTCAATCACACCCCTCCTGCAGCCATGTTTCACTAATAGCTACAACATCATATTTCCAGGTATCAATCCATGCTCTAAGCTCATCCACCTTTCTTACAATGCTCCTAGCATTAAAATAAATGCATTTAAGAAATTCTCCACCTCCTCATCTCTGTTTATCACTAACAGTACAAAGAACTTTACTGTCTTCTTTTTCTTCCTTCTCCCATACATCTGTTCCTATACTCTGGTTCCCCTAAACAAAGGTTTAGAAATTTGAAGAAGTCTATGAACCAGACTTATGTGGAATTTGCTTATGAGAAGCTTGTGTATTTTAATGGAATGCAGCAGGCCAGGCAGCATCTATAGAGAGAAGCAATGTCAACGTTTCAGGCCGAGATCCTTCATTAGGACTAACTGAAAGGATAGGTAGTAAGAGATTTGAAAGTAGGAGGGGGAGGGGAAAATGAGAAATAATAGGAGAAGACCAGAGGGGGTGGGGTGAAGCTGAGAGCCAGTAAAGTGCTTGGCAAAAGGGATACAGAGCTAGAGAAGGGAAAGGATCATGGGACGGAAGGCCTAGGGCAGGGGTCGGCAACCTTTACCACTGAAAGAGCCATTTGGACCCATTTCCCACAGAAAAGAAAACACTGGGAGCCACAAAACCCATTTGACATTTAAAATGAAATAACACTGCATACAACATTTTTTTTTTGCTTTACGCTATGTATGAACAAACTATAATGTGTTGCATTTATGAAATCGATGAACTCCTGCAGAGAAAACAAAATTACATTTCTGCGTGCAACAAAAACATTTTGAACTCCGATAAAAAGACGTTGGGTTGAAGGTTACTTTTAAGTAAAATACTCAATGTCTATTTGAGTCCTTCTTGTATTTATGAAAAACACCGAACTTAAATTGTCCGCCAGCAGCAAACCAAAAATAACGTCAGCTAGCTGTCAACCTGAAAAATAAAAGGACAATTTCACTGAACAATGAAAAATATGAATATACATAAAATAATAGGCAATTAAAATATTTATCATACTTGGTTAATGGGATTTCTGCTCCTGGACCTCAGCGCACAGCGTCTGCACATCAGGGCTGTATGACGTCACCTTCAACTTTACACAGAATCGCAAGCTGTCATCTGTGAGGCGTGCGCGATGTTTGTTTTTAATAAAGTTCATGTTGGAGAACACCTGCTCACATACATATGTGGATCCAAAGATCAACAGGACTCCAAGCGCATACTTTTTAATGTTTACATAAATGTCGGGGATAGCATTCCATGTTTCGAACACAAGTTTGTCTGGTTAGGGGAGGTTTTCAATATCACTCCATTTGTGATTCTGAGCAAGAACGGCCTTCTGACGGGCAACAGCTTCAAGTCTTTGTCGGCTATGTCGGCCAGTTCCATCTCAAGATCAGGTTGACTCACACCTGCCAATGCAGTCATATTCAGTAGGGATGGATCGATGCTTAGGTGAGTGACTAGGAAGGATAATGTGTTTTTTTCCTCTCTGAACTCACAGAAGCGTTTCCCAAATGATGTTTACATTGCGATGATTGCAGAATGTAAATACTCCGAATTTATCATGTCGTGAGCTTGTTTGAACTCTCTCAAATTGGGGAAGTGAGACAATGTGCCTTTCTGTAAATCTCTGGCAAGCACTGTCAACTTGCGCTGGAATGCCAAAACATTCTCCAACATGTGCAGGGCTGTGCATCCTTTCCCCTGAAGAGCTGTGTTCAGCGTGTTCAGGTGCGCTGTCATGTCTACCATGAAGTGTAGCTTTTACAGGCACTCTGGCTGTTCCAGCTCAGGAAAGGTGAGCCCTTTGCTGCCCAGGAAAGTTTTCACTTCTTCCAGACACGCGACAAAGCGTTTCAGCACCTCCCCTCTTGACAGCCACCGGACTTTGTTGTGCAGCAGGAGATCAGAATATGCGCTTTCCAGCTCGTCCAGTAACAAACGGAATGACGGTGATTTAAACGTTTTGCCATTATTTTATTGACAATCTGAATGACAGCATCCATTACTTCTGTGCATTCCGGAGGAAATGTTTGAGTGCACAGTGCCTCTTGGTGCAAGATGCAGTGAAAAGTCAGCAGCTTCCTGTCCAGTGACTTCTGCAGTAAAGCCACAAATCCCTTGTGCGCTCCTGTCATACTTGGTGCTCCATCAGTAGCTACTGACACCAGGTGGGTGGTCTTTATTCCTTTGGCTCTTAAACAATTCAAGACAGCCTCACAGATGTCCTCCCCCCGTGTTTGGCCTTTTAGAGGTATCAACTCAATCATTTCTTCCTGTGGCCCCGCAGAGTTTACATACTGGCAGAATAGCGCTATTCGTTCAATATCACCTTTGTCTTTAGACTCGTCACAGGCAATCGAGTAGGCCACAGCTGAATTGATGTCTTTAATTTGCTGTCTTGTGATGTCTTCTGCCATTTTTATGGTTCTGTCTTTGACAGTCTTTGCAGAGAGGGGCATATCCATGATTTTCTGCACAATTTCACTCTTGTTTTTAAAGTACGTGAATAGATGTTCTGAAATCTTAATGAAAGATTCTTTTATATATTCACCATCTGTAAACTGCTTCCCGTGCCTGACTATTTCCTGAGCGGCAACAAAATTAGCATATGTAGTTGATTTTCCAGACTTCATCCACTTATTGAAATGATTTTTGCTCAGATCAACCTTCCGCATCAGTTCCGCAATGGCTTTTTTTCTGTCATCTCCATCCGGATTTTTTTGAGCAAAGGCTGCGTGTTTATTCTGGAAATGTCTTGCGAATTTTGACTTTTTGTGGTTTGCTAGTTTCTCATTGCATATTAAGCATACCGGTAAACCAGTCTCGTCAGCAGTGAAAGCAAATGAATCTGCCCACATATCATTAAACGTTCTGTTTTCTTCAGTCACTTTTCTTTTTTTAGAATTCTCCATAGTTAGCCTACCTTGGATCAAAAAATTAAAAGAAATCGCACACTGGCGGATGTCAGGCATTGGCAGTGGTGACGTATATTAATAGCGATAAAAAACACGTTTTATTTAGATTGTACAGGATCACCATAATCTTCAAATTTAGAATTACATTTCAAAAACTAACAAACTAACATAAAATACATTTTAATTAAATACTCATCATTTATTTTCCAAAGCCACAGGGAGCTGCAGCACAGAGATAAAAGAGTTGCTGACCCCTGGCCTAGGGAGAAAGAAAGGCGGAGAGAGCACCAGAGGGAGATGGAGAACACGCAGAGTGATGGGCAGAGAGAGAAAGAAAAAAAGGAAGGAGGGGAAAAACCCCCAAAAAACTAAATGTATCAGGGATGGGGTAAGAAGAGGAGGAGGGGCATTAACGGAAGTTAGAGAAGTCAATGTTCATGCCATCAGGTTGGAGGCTACCCAGCCAGTATATAAAGTGTTGTTCCTCCAACCTGAGTGTGGCTTCATCTTGACAGTAGAGGAGGCCATGGATAGACATATCAGAATGGGAATGGGATGTGAAATTAAAATGTGTGGCCACTGGGAGATCCTACTTTCTATGGCGGACAGAGCATAGGTGTTCAGTGAAGCAGTCTCTCAGTCTGCGTCGGGTCTCACCAAAATATAAAAGGCCATACCGGCAGCACCGGGTGCAGTATACCACACCAGCCGACTCACAGGTGAAGTGTCGCCTCACCTGGAAGGACTGTCTGGGGCCCTGAATGGTGGTGAGGGAGGAAGTGTAAGGGCAGGTGTAGCACTTGTTCCGCTTGCAAGGATAAGTGCCATGAGGGAGATCAGTGGGAAGGGATGGGGGGGATGAATGGACAAGAGAGTCGCATAGGGAGCGATCCCTGCGGAAAGCAGAAAGGGGGGGAGGGTAAGATGTGCTTGGTAGTGGGATCCCGTTGGAGGTGGCGGTATGGAGAATTACATGTTGGATCCGGAGGATGGTGGGGTGGTAGGTGAGGACAAGGGGGACCCTATCCTGAGTGGGGTGGTGGGCGGATAGGGTGAGAGCAGATGTGCAGGAAATGGGAGAGATGCGTTTAAGAGCAGAGTTGATGGTGGAAAGAAGGGAAGCCCCTTTATTTACAAAAGAGGGACACCTCCTTCATCCTGGAATGAAAAGCCTCATCCTGAGAGCAGATGCGGCGGAGATGGAGGAATTGTGAGAAGGGGATAGCATTTTTGCAAGAGACAGGATGGGAAGAGGAATAGTCCAGGTAGCTGTAAGAGTCTGTAGGCTTACAGTTGATATCAGTGGATAGGCTGTCTCCAGAGATGGAGTCAGAAAGATCAGGAAAGGGGAGGGAGGTGTCAGAAATAGACCAGGTAAATTTGAGGGCAGGGTGAAAGTTGGAGGCAAAGTTAATGAAGTCAACGAGCTCAGCATGCGTGCAAGAGGCAGTGCCAATACAGTCGTCGATGTAGTGAAGGAGAAGAGGGGGACGGATCCCTGTATAGGCTTGGAACATGGACTGTTCTACAAAGCCAACAAAAAGGCAGGCATAACTGGGACCCATGCGGGTGCCCATGGCTACACCTTTGGTTTGGAGGAAGTGGGAGGAGCCAAAGGAAAAATTATTGAGAGTAAGAACTAATTCTGCTAGATGGAGGAGAATGGTGGTAGAGGGGAATTTGTTAGGTCTGGAATCCAAAAAGAAGCCAAGAGCTTTGAGACAGTCGGGGTGGGGGATGGAGGTATATAGGGACTGGGCGTCCATGGTGAAAATAAGGTGGTGGGGGCAAGGGAACTTAAAATCATTGAAAAAATTCAAAGCATGAGAAGTGTCACGAACGTAGGTGGGAAGGGATTGAAAAAGGGGGGGATAACTCGAGGGGCCGAATGGTCTACTTCTGCACCTATTGTCTAAAACAGTGTCAAGGTATGCAGAAATGAGTTCGGTGGGGCAGGAGCAAGCTGAGACAATGGGTCTACCGGGACAGGCAGGTTTGTGGATCTTGGGTAGGAGGTAGAAACGGGAAGTGTGGGATGTGGGAACTATGAGGTTGGTGGCAATGAATGGGAGATCCCCAGAGCTTATAAGGTTGGTGATGGTATAGGAGACAGTGGTCTGGTGCTCCTTAGTGGGGTCATGATCATGGGGTAAATAAGAGGAAGTATCAGAGAGTTGCTGCAGTGCGTCGACCAGGTAGAGGTCAGTACGCCAGACAACAACAGCTCCCCCCTTATCAGCAAGTTTTATAGTAAGGTTGGGATTGGTATGGAAGGAGTGGAGAGCAGAGCGTTCGGAAGAAGAGAGGTTGGAATTGGAACACGGTGTGGTGAAGTCGAGATGGTTGATGTCCTGTTGGCAATTAGCAATAAAGAGATCCAGAACAGGCAGAAGACCAGAGTAGGGTGTCCATGAAGAGGAGCAGGGTTGAAGACAGGAGAAGGAGTCATCGGTGGGGGTAGGCGAGTCCTTGCCAACAGTCCTTGTGTTCCTATCACAATTCCTTCCATGCCTTCGGGACACCTTTTTCTCCGTTTGCAATGGATCTGTCCATTATTTCATCCTCCATCAGACCCATGCGTGCAATTGCCGTTTCTTTGACTTTATCACGTCCTTCTCCCATCTTCAACCCTCCTGCTCTTCATGGACACCCCGTTCTTGTCTTCTGTCTGTTCTGGATCTCTTTATTGCTAATTGCCAACGGGACATCAACCATCTCGACTTCACCACACCGTGTTCCAATTCCAACCTCTCTCCTTCTGAACGCTCTGCTCTCCACTCTTTCCGCACCAATCCCAACCTTACTATAAAACATGCTGATAAGGGGGGAGCTATTGTAGCCTGGCATACTGACCTCTACCTGGCTGAGGCACAGCAGCAACTCTCTGATACTTCCTCTTATTTACCCCTTGATCATGACCCCACTAAGGAGCACCAGGCCACTGTCTCCTATACCATCACCAACCTTATAAGGTCTGGGGATGTCCCATCCACTGCCACCAACCTCATAGTTCCCACACCCCACACCCCACACTTCCCATTTCTACCTCCTACCCAAGATCCACAAACCTGCCTGTCCAGGTAGACCCATTGTCTCAGCTTGCTCCTGCCCCACCGAACTCATTTTTGCATACCTTGGCACTGTTTTATTCCCCCTTGTTCAATCCCTTCCCACCTATGTCTGGGACACTTCTCACGCTTTGAATTTTTTCAATGATTTTAAGTTCCCTGGCCCCCACTGCCTTATTTTCACCATGGACGTCCAGTCCCTATATACCTCCATCCCTCACTAGGAAGTCTCAAAGCTCTCTGCTTCTTTTTGGAATCCAGACCCAACCAATTCCCCTCTACCACCACTCTCTTCCATCTAGCGGAATTAGTTCTTACTCTCAATAATTTTTCCTTTGGCTCCCCCTACTTCCTCCAAACCAAAGGTGTAGCCATGGGCACCCGCATGGGTCCCAGTTATGCCTGCCTTTTTGTTGGCTTTGTGGAACAGTCCATGTTCCAAGCTCATACGGGTATCCGTCCCCCTCTTTTTCTTTACTACATCGACAACTGCATTGGTGCTGCCTCCTTCACTCATGCTGAGCTCGTTGACTTCATTAACTTTGTCTCCAACTTTGACCCTGCCCTCAAATTTACCTGGTCTGTTTCTGACACCTCCATCCCCTTTCTTGATCTTTCTGTCTCCATCTCTGGAGACAGCCTATCCACTGATATTTACTATAAGCCTACAAACTCTCACAGCTACCAGGATTATTCCTCTTCCCACCCTGCCTCTTGCAAAAATGCTATCCCCTTCTCACAATTCCTCCGTCTCCGCCGCATCTGCTCTCAGGATGAGGCTTTTCATTCCAGGATGAAGGAGATGTCCTCCTTTTTTGAACAAAGGGACTTCCCTTCTTCCACCATTAACTCTGCTCTCAAATGCATCTCTCCCATTTCCCGCACATCTGCCCTCACCCTATCCGCTCACCACCCCCCTTGGTATAGGGTCCCCCTTGTCCTCGCCTACCACTCCACCAGCCTCCAGATCCAACATATAATTCTCCTTAACTTCCGCCACCTCCAACGGGATCCCACTACCAAGCACATCTTTCCCTCCCCCCCCTTTCTGCTTTCCACAGGGATCGCTCCCTATGCAACTCCCTTGTCCATTCATTTCCCCCCCATCCCTTCCCACCGATCTCCTTCCTGGCACTTATCCTTGCAAGCGGAACAAGTGCTACACCTGCCCTTACACTTCCTCCCTCACCACCATTCAGGGCCCCAGACAGTCCTGCCAGGTGAGGTGACACTTCACCTGTGAGTCGGCTGGTGTGGTATACTGCGTCCAGTGCTCCCAATGTGGCCTTTCATTTATTGGTGAGACCCGAAGCAGACTGGGAAACTGTTGCGCTGAATACCTACGCTCTGTCCGCCAGAGAAAGCAGGATCTCCCAATGGCCACACATTTTAATTTCACGTCCCATTCCCATTCTGATATGTCTATCCATGGCCTCCTCTACTGTCAAGATGAAACCACACTCAGGTTGGAGGAACAACACCTCATATACTGGCTGGGTAGCCTCCAACCTGATGGCATGGACATTGACTTCTCTAATTTCCGTTAATGTTCCTCCTTCCCTTCTTACCCCATCCCTGATATATTTAGTTTTTTTGGGTTTTTTCCCCTCCTTTCTTTTTTTTCTTTCTCTCTCTGCCCATCACTCTGCCTGTTCTCCATCTCCCTCTGGTGCTCCCCTCCCCCTTTCTTTCTCCTTAGGCCTCCTATCACATGATCCTTTCCCTTCTCCAGCTCTGTATCCCTTTTGCCAATCACCTTTCCAGCTCTCAGCTTCACCCCACCCCCTCCAGTCTTCTTTTGTCATTTCGCATTTTCCCCTCCCCCTCCTACTTTCAAATCTCTTACTATCTTTCCTTTCAGTTAGTCCTGATGAAGGGTCTCGGCCTGAAACGTCTCAGCCCGAAACGTCGATATTACTTCTTCCTATAGATGCTGCCTGGCCTGCTGTGCTCCACCAGCATTTTGTGTGTGTGTTGCTTGAATTTCCAGCATCTGCAGATTTCCTTGTGTTTGTGTATTTTAATTGTTGGTGCATATCTAAGAATGTTAATGATGATTTTAACAGCTTAACAGTTTTGATTGAAGAATTCAAAAGGCGTGTCCCTGATGATCTAAAGACATATTTAGATGGAAAGGATGTTGCCACTTTAAGGGAGTCTGCTAGATTAGCAGGTGAGTTTGCTTTAACCCACAAGGCTAAGTTTGCCCTGAATAAGAGCTTCCAAAAGAGTAGCAGGCATAACCCGCAGTGTAAACCAGAAATTAAATTGGGAGCTAGTGACAAAAGTAAGGATGAAGGGAGGCAGTCGAAGGAGAAATATTCTGGTCTTACTTGTTACTATTGTAAGAAAGCTGGTCACATGATGGCTAATTGTTCCATTCTGAAGAAGAGAAGGGAAAAGGAAAAGGAGGCAGTCCCAAATACCTGTGTTCAGTATGCCAAAGCACCTAAAAATCCACCGGGTTCTTAATATACTGTTGTGGCTCAGTTAAGGACTGAGGGGTTTGACTGAGTTAAGGAGGGATTCCATCATTTTATATCAGAAGGGTTGGTGTCAGTGAATGAGGGGTCAACCCCGGTACCAGAGAAAGTTCTTCAAGACACTGGGGCTTCTCAGTCACTTATATTAGACAGTGTTCTAAAGTTGGGTGATGAGACTAAAATTGATGAGGTAAATCTTATTAAAGATGTTGGGAAAGGTGTTGTTTCTGTACCTCTGCATAAGGTAATTTCCAAGTCTGGTTTGTATTCAGGACCTGTCAAAATAGGGATCCAACCTAAGTTACCTATGAAGGGTGTTCTTTGTTGTTGGGAAATGACATAGCAGGAGGTAAAGTTCATCCAGCAGTGCAACTGACAAATAAGCCTGCCACTGATGACCCACAGATGGATGTTGATGTTTATCATGCCTGCGCAGTAACACAAAGCATGACTAAAAAGTCTGCCAATGCAGACGGTTCTGTGGAGCATAGCTCTGATGCCCAGGATAGTCAAAATCAGGATTTAGGTGATGATGACTTGTCAGGGACTTTTCTGCCTTCGTTATTTCAACAGGATTCAGAGAGTAAATCTGATGAGAAAGGTTTATCTTTGTCTAGGAAGGAGTTTGTAGCAGAACAAAATCGAGATCCTGAGATTGAAGCTTTAAGAGAAACTGCTCTCTCAGATGATGAGATTAAAAACTACCAGTAGGGTACTACCTCAAGGATGGGGTATTGATGAGGAAGTGGAGATCACCTACTGTACCTGTGAATGAGGAATGGACAATTGTTCACCAAGTTGTAGTTCCTAAAGTGTATAGGACTGAAATTTTAACTTTGGCTCACAGTCTGCCTTTAGGTGGACACTTCGGGGTGAATAAAACTGTAAACAGGATCAGGAAAGAATTTTACTTGCCTAATCTGAGGAAAGATGTTGTGACGTTTTGCAGAACCTGTCACACTTGTCAAGTTGTGGGTAAACCTAATCAGGCCATCCTGGTGGCCCCACTTCAGCCTATGCCTGCATTCGGTGAATCTTTTTCCATAGTTATAGTGGATTGTGTTGGACCATTGCCATCAATCCTCAAAACAATGATTAATACATACTGTATTGAGAATGGAAATGACTGGGATGAGGGGTACAATTGCTCCTATTTGCTGTAACAGAATCGGTGCAGGAATTGCTGGGTTTAGTCCATTGGAATTTGTATTTGGTCACAGAGTGAGGGTACCTTTGACCTTGCTGAGGGAACAGTGGACTGATGAAAAAGTGCATGTTAGCTTGTTAAGCTATGGAGTTCAAAAATAAATTATACCAAGTCTGTAGCCTCGCAAGACAAAATCTACAGAATTCTCAAAACAAAATGAGACCTTGGTATGATAAGTGAGCTGGAGAAAGGACATATCACATGGGAGATAAAGTATTGGTGTTATTTCCAATGTTGACAAATCTGCTCCAAGCAAAGATTAGTGGGCCATACGAAGTAATCTTGATATTTGATTCTTTGAATTTTGTTATTAAAACACACGATCAAAGAAAACCCACACAGGTGGTACATGTAAATATGATAAAGCATTATTTTGACCTGGAGACGCCATCTGTGAGCGTTGTTGTGGGAACACGTGAAACTAGAGGGCCTGAGAATGGGATAACTGACTTGTCTGAGAATTTTAACAAGCCAAATATAGTCTCAGTGAGGCTTATGAACTCAGATATTTTGGAAAACATTGATAACAAATTGATCCATTTGCAGCCAAAGCAAAAACAACAACTGAAAGAATTAATTCTAAAATTTGAAGATTTGTTTCCCGATGTACCCAACAAACTTTGGTCACTGTGCATGATGTAGATGTTGGTCAAGCTGCCCCAATTAAACAACACCCCTATCGCATGAATGTAGAAAAGAGTAAATTGGCTGAACATGTCATGGTCCCTTCTGGCAATCACCCACCTTGCTATTTACCTCAGGAATTGGGCCTCAATCCCCTCATTTAGTTTCCAATCATTCCCAGGTTCCACTAACTACACACACCTGCTTTCCATCAGAAAATGCAGGATAAAGACCCTGTGATCATAACAAGGAGCTGCCAGTTCATTGGTCGACTCCGGTGTGAGTAACCTCATTTCATGGTTCTTAGGACTGCCAGTTCTAAGTCTAGCATCGCTCCTGGATACCGATTCCATGCTCGCTACATCAATTACACCTCCCGATTCTGCCTCCGCACCTGTGTTCTGCACTTGGGTTCATTCACTGCCTTGCTCGTGTAGCAGAGCAGGAGATTGAATATGTACTGGAAAATGGTATCATCAGACTATCAACATCAGATTGGTTCTCACCCTGTGTTATTGTGCCCAAACCTGACAGTAGCGTTAGATTTTATACTGATTACAGGAAGGTAAATGCAGTAACAAAGTCAGATGCTTACCCTATCCCTAAGGTGGATGATTGCGTTAATAAGGTTGGAAAAGCTAAATTCCTTACAAAGATTGATCTGTTAGAAGGATATTGGTGTGTTCCATTGACGGAGAGAAGCAGAGAAATCCCTGCATTTGTGACACCTTCTGGATTGTATGAATATAATGTTTTGCCATTTGGAATGAAAAATGCTCCAGGAACCTTTCAAAGATTGATTAACTCTGTAATTAGATGGTTAGAAAATACAGATGCCTATATTGATGACTTAGTCATAAGAAGTAACACTTGGGAGGGACATATCTCAGCAGTAGAAAAGCTGTTTGACAGACTTTCCAAGGCCAACCTTACAGTCAACTTAGCTAAGAGTGAATTTGGCCATGCCACTGTGACCTATCCTGGCTATGTAGTAGGTCAAGGCAAATTGGCTCCTGTTCAGGCAGAAGTCCAAGCAATTGCTAATGTTCCTGTTTCAACAGGTAAGAAGGCTCTTAGTAGGATTTTGGGAATGGTTGGATATTACCGTAAGTTTTGTAAGAAATTTGCTGATATCACCCTTCCCCTAACTAATCTCCTATGGAAAGGTGAGAAGTTTGTTTGTACTGAGCCTTATCAGGAGGCATTTGATTGATTAACCATATAACATATAACCATATAACAATCACAGCACAGAAACAGGCCATCTCAGCCCTCCTAGTCCGTGCCGAACTCTTAATCTCACCTAGTCCCATCTACCCGCACTCAGCCCATAACCCTCCATTCCTTTCCTGTCCATATACCTATCCAATTTTACCTTAAATGACACAACTGAACTGGCCTCTACTACTTCTACAGGAAGCTCATTCCACACAGCTATCACTCTCTGAGTAAAGAAATACCCCCTGGTGTTTCCCTTAAACTTCTGCCCCCTAACTCTCAAATCATGTCCTCTCGTTTGAATCTCCCCTACTCTCAATGGAAACAGCCTATTCACGTCAACTCTATCTATCCCTCTCAAAATTTTAAATACCTCGATCAAATCCCCCCTCAACCTTCTACGCTCCAATGAATAGAGACCTAACTTGTTCAACCTTTCTCTGTAACTTAAGTGCTGAAACTCAGGTAACATCCTAGTAAATCGTCTCTGCACTCTCTCTAATTTATTGATATTTTTCCTATAATTCAGTGACCAGAACTGCACACAATATTCCAAATTTGGCCTTACCAATGCCTTGTACAATTTTAACATTACATCCCAACTTCTGTACTCAATGCTTTGATTTATAAAGGTCAGCATTCCAAAAGCCTTCTTCACCACCCTATCTACATGAGACTTCACCTTCAGGGAACTATGCACTGTTATTCCTAGATCTCTCTGTTCCTCTGCATTCCTCAATGCCCTACCATTTACCCTGTATGTTCTATTTGGATTATTCCTGCCAAAATGTAGAACCTCACACTTCTCAGCATTAAACCCCATCTGCCAACGTTCAGCCCATTCTTCTAACTGGCATAAATCTGCCTGCAAGCTTTGAAAACCCACCTCATTATCCACAACACCTCCTACCTTAGTATCATCGGCATACTTACTAATTCAATTTAAAAGCTATTCTATGTCATCAACCTGTGCTCAGAGCACCAGATTTTACAAAGCCATTTTCTATAGCTGTGGATGCCAGTGACGAAGCTGACGGGGCAGTGTTAGATGATGATGATGTTGAACATCCTGTAGCTTACTTTGCGAGGAAATTTAATGAACATCAAGGGAATTATTCCACCATAGAGAAAGAGTTGTTGTCACTCATTTTGGATTTACAACATTTTGATGTCTACGTTTGCCCTGCATAGAAACCATTTGTGGTTTACACTGATCATAATCTGTTAGTGTTTCTGAGTAGGGTAAATGACAAAAACAGAAGATTGTTAAACTAGAGTTTGACTTTGCAGGAATATGATATGGTAATAAAGCAAGTGAAAGCCGCAGACAATATCATTGCAGATTATCTCTCCCAATGCTGAGCTAAGTTGAAGAGTGGAAAAAAACAAGTATTTATATATGCTTCTGTAACATGTTACATGATAATCATATATAGTTTTACATTCTTTAGTTTGCAGTTAAAATTTTGCTCATTGATCAAAATTTTATTTTTTTGGGGGAAGTGCGATGAACCCCCAGACTGTCATTTTTAAGAGAGAGTGCCTGAGTGACGACAGCTGCTGGCTTTCTTGGCTCCTGTTTGATTCCTACTAAGAGAGAGAGAGAGGGGCAGAAGTATTTGATTCTGCAGCTTGTTTTGATTTAAGCAAGAACAGTCACACACACACAGTCAGTTGCAGTTGGAGTCAGACAATGGAAGGAAGCCAGTGACTAAGGGGTCACTGGTTGGAACTTTCGAGTGCCCACAAGGGTAGGTTGAGCATTGACCCAGCACATTTGTAAGTGGCTATCACGTTGTGTGATTGGGGCAACCTTGTGGAATCTACCTATGTCTTAACCCTTGCCTGGGTGGTAGTTCCCTTTAAAGATGGTGCCCCTGTGATAAGCTACTATTAGTGATAATTCATAAGTGGATTTAGAACAATGACAGATAAAACCTACAGTGACTGTTATCCTGTTTTACCACTGTGGAACCTGTGGAACACGACATAAATGTCTTCTTTCGACATTCACCTTGGACTACAAATATCTCTCTCACATCACTTAATCCGTGGATGATCTGAACTTACATACCATTTCAAGATTTTAAGCCTGGTGCCCCCTGAGCTCAATAGTTTGGGAGTTATATTTACACATATGTGTACTCACAACACTGTTAACTTTTGATTATTCTTGTTTAAGTTGCTATATTAATTAGATACTAATAAAGATAGTGGTTTTCACATCAAAACCAGACTCCAGGCATGGTCTATTGTTGCTGGTTCATTTAAACCGTTACGGGTACGTAACAGTAGTCATTTACCAAAACTCTCTAGTCTCTATGCAGGTTCTGGCAGATTGGAAGACAGCAAATGTCACGCCACTTTTTAAAAAAGGATGTAGGCAAAAGATGGGTAATTATAGGCCAGTTAGACAATAGACAATAGATGCAGAAGTAGGCCATTCAGCCCTTTGAGCCAGCACCGACATTCAATGTGGTCATGGCTGATCATCCACAATCAGTACCCCGTTCCTGCCTTCTCCCCATATCCCTTGACTCTGCTATCTTTAAGAGCTCTATCTAATTCTTTCTTGAAAGTGTCCAGAGAATTGGTGTCCATTGTCGTCTGAGGCAGAGTATTCGACAGATCCACAACTCTCTGGGTGAAAAAGTTTTTCCTCAACTCCGTTCTAAATGGCCTACCCCTTATTCTTAAACTGTGGCTTCTGGTTCTGGACTCCCCCAACATCGGGAGCTTAACATCTGTAGTAGGGAAAATGCTTGAAGTTGTCATTAAGGAAGAAATAGCGAAACATTTAGAAAGGAGTGGTTCCATTAGACAGATGCAACAGAAAGGGCAGGTCCTGTTTGACAAACTTACTAGAGTTCTTTGAGGACATAATGAGTGCAGTGGATAGAGGGGAACAAGTGGAAGTTGTTCACTTAGATTTCCTGAAGGCGTTTGATAAGATTCCGCACAAGAGACTTATAAAAAAGATATGGATGGATGGAGTTGGAGGAAGTGTATTGGCATGGATAGTGGATTGTGTAACCAACAGAAGGCAGAGAGCTGGTATAAATAGGTGTTTCTCCAATTGGCAGTCTGTGGTGAGTGGAGTGCCACAGGGGTCAGTGCTGGGCCCACAGCTGTTTACCATTTACATTGATAATTTGGAAGCGGCGACTGAGTGTAGCATAGAAAAATTTGCTGATGACACTAAACTGAGTGGAAAAGCAAATTGTACAGAGGATGTGGAGAGTCTGCAGAGGAATATAAATAGGTTAAGTGAGTGGGCCAAGGTCTGGCAGATGGAATACAATGTTGGTAAATGTGAGATCATTCATTTTGGAAGGAATAATAGAAGAGCAAGTTATTATTTAAATGGTGAAAGATTGCAGCATGCTGTTGGTGCAGAGGGACTTGGGAGTGTTTGTTCATGAATCGTAAAAAGTTAGCTTGCAGGTGCAGCAGGTTATTAAGAAGGCAAACAGAATATCGGCCTTCATTGCTAGAGGGATTGAATTGAAGAGCAAGGGAGGTCATGCTGCAACTATACAGGGTACTGGTGAGGCTGCACTTGGAGTACTGTGTGCAGTTCTGGTCTCCATACTTGAGGAAGGATATACTGGCTTTGGAGGTAGTGCAGAGGTGGTTCACTAGGTTGATTCCAGAGATGAAGGGGTTAACCTATGAGAAGAGATTGAATTGCTGGGACTATACTCTCTGGAATTCAGAAGAATGAGAGGGAATCTTATAGAAACATACACAATTTTGAAAGGGATAGATAAGATAGAAGTAGTAAAGTTGTTTCCATTGGTAAGTGAGATTAGAACTAGGGGACATTGTCTCAAGATTCAGGGGAGAAGATATGGGATGGTGATGAGGAGAAACTGTTTTTCCCAGAGAGAGGTGAATTTGTGGAATTCTCTGCCTAGAGAAGCAGTTAAGGCTTCTTCACTAAATACATTTAAGATACAGTTTGATAGATTTTTACATAGTAAGAGAATTAAGGGTTATGGGGAAAAGCCAGGTAGATAGAGCTGAGTTTATGAACAGATCAGCCATGGTCTTATTGAATTATTTGATGGACTGGATGGCCTACTCCTGCTCCAATTTCTTATGTCCTTATGAAAACCAGTGGCTGAGAATCTGCTCCAGTTCCGCTCCAGGTCTGTAAACGAGTTGGGTCCCGGGATCAGAGACAGGATTAAGTCAGTGTAAATATAAATGTGTGGAAAGTGAAATAAACATGAGATGAGACTCAAAAATCCATAATTTTTTTCTTGTTCACCTCATCCATCAATGGAACAGAAACAATGCGGATTCAGCAGTGATGGCAACAGGTCCTGAGCTCCCACGTGTCCTAATCTCCATCAGCATCGAAACGGGTTACTGCAATAAGTGGGGGTGGTGCTGAATGGAGGAAGGAGGTCAAGGTGAATCTTCATCAGACCATAATAAATAGGAGCAGAATTAGGCCATTTAGCCCTTTGAACCTGGGTCTCTGTACCCCCTCTGCAATTGGATCCTCGACTTCCTACCCGGAAGACCACAATCTGTGTGAATAGGTAAAAATATCTCTTTGCTGACGATCAACACTGACGCACCTCGGGGATGTGTGTTTAGCCCATTGCTCTATTTTCTCTGTAGCCACGACTGTGTGGCTAGGTACAGCTCAAATGCCATCTATAAGCTCGCTTACAACCATTGTTGGTAGAACTTCAGATGGAGATGAGAGGGCGTACGGGAGCGAGATATACAGGGTAGTTGAATGGTCTCACAGTAATAACCTCGCACTCAATGTCAGTAAAACTTTAGTAAGATGACCTGATTGTGGATTTCAGGAAGGGTAAGACAAGGGAAAACAAACCAATCCTCATAGTGGGATCAGAAACGGAGAGAGTAAGCAATTTCAAGTTCCTGGGTGGCAAGATCTCTGAGGATCTAATCTGGTCCCAAAATATCAATGCAGCTATAAAAAAGGCAATATTTCATTTTTTATATTTCATTAGAAATTTGAGGGATTTGGTTTGTCACATTAAACACTCAAAAGCTTGTGCAGATGTACTGTGGAGAGCATTCTGATAGGCTGCATCTCTCTGATATATGTGGCCTATCAGTGGCATCGACAAAGCTTTACCAAGAGGGGTTTCTCTCAGGTTGGCGGTGGTTAGTTAAAAAGGGAGCTTTGAGAGTGTTAGTCCATTGTACATGACCTATCTGTGACCATAACCGGAACACTAATCAAGAGTTAAATAGCAGGGAAGGTTCAGACATAAAAGGGAGACACTGCCTAGTGGAACGGTCATCAAAGGAGCAATCATCGATGTAGTGATCTGAGGCAAAGTGGTAGGGCTTTGGCAATAATGGATCCAGATGAGGTAAATTACCTCTGAGGAATTGAAACAGGAAGTACGCCTGTGAGGCCAGTGCTCTGTATTGGGTGTCAGATGTGGGATGTCCGGGAGACTCCCAGCCTCCTGGACGGCCACATTTGCACTAGGTGCATCGAGCTGCAGCTCCTTAGGGACCGTAGGGCACTGGAAATGCAGCTCAATGACCCTCATCTGATCAGGGAAAATGAGGAGGTGATAGAGAGGAACTATAGGCAAGTAGTCACACAGGGGCCTGGGGAGACAGATAACTGAGTAACAGTCAGGAGAAGGAAGGGCAGCAGTTAAAGTCTAGAGAGCACCCCTGTAACTGTATCCCTTGACAATAAGTACTCCTTTTTGAGTACTGTTGGGGGGGGGGATGGTCTACCTGGGGGAAGCAACAGTGGCCGTGCCTCTGGCACAGAGTCTGTCCCTATAGCTCAGAAGGGTAGGGAAAGGAAGAGGATGGCAACAGTAATAGGGGACACTATAGTTAGGGTGTCAAACAGGTGATTCTGCGAATGCAGGAAATAAACGCATATGGTAGTTTGCCTTCCAGGTGCCAGGGTCCAGGATGCTTCTGATCACATCCATGATATCCTGAAATGGGAGGGTAAGCAGCTAGGGATCGTGGTACATATTGGTACCAATGACATCAGCAGGAGAAGGGAGGAGGAAAAGAGAAAAGGGAGTTAGGAAGGAAGTGGAGAAGCATGAGCTCAAAGGTAGTAATCTCAGGATTACTGACTGTGCCATGCGGCAGTGAATATAGGAATAGAGTGAGGTGGAGGATAAATGTGCGGCTGAGGGATTGAAGCAGGAGGCAGGGATTCAAATTTCTGGATCATTGCGACCTTTTTTGGGACAGGTGTGGCCTGTACAAAAAGGCCAGGTTACACTTGAATCCGAGGGGGTTCCAATATCGTGGCAGGGAGGTTTGCTAAGGCTATTAGGGAGTTTAAACTAGAATTGCTGGGGGTTGGGAACTGAACTGAAGAGATGGAGGGAGGGGCGGTTGGCTCACAAATAGAGAAAGCTTGTAGACAGTGCGAGAGTGAGGAAGGGCAGGTGATAGGGAAGGGATGCGCTCAGACCGATGGTTTGAAATCTGTCTATTGTAATGCAAGAAGCATCATGAACAAAGCAGATGAGCTTAGGGTGCGGGTCAGTACTTGGAGCTATGATGTTGTGGCCATTACAGAGAAATATTGATTGGCAACTCCCTAGAGCAAGGGGTTTAGATGGAGTAGAGTTTGTTAGGTGTGTTCAAGAAGTTTTCTTGGCACAATATGTAGATAAGCCTACAAGAGACTGTGGTTGTGTTGCCTTTAAGGCATTTGTTTAGTTTATTATATTTTCGCTTTAGTAATTCATTTGTTATCATTTTCTAGTTAAAGTTAAAGTTGTTTAAAGTAAATCCGTTGTCTGTGATATATCATGGCATGCGATGACATCACACCCAGTTTTGCTGCGTCTTGTGGGAAAATACTGGTTTGGAGAAACTGGAAGGAGGGGGCTTATGTGTGCAGGATCAGCGCAAGAAAAGTTTTCTTTCTACGCACTAGAAACATTAGTGAAGCAACGCCGTAAGTTCATGAGATAATCGATATGTTGAATTAAAAATGTTAATGCTGATTCTGTTAAAAGTAATGACGGTTGATAAAGCTTATGTTTTTTGTTATTTAAAGAGTTGCAGGTAGTTTGTGTTGAAGTGTATTTAAAGCCAGTCAATGGCATAGGTAGATTCTGACTGTATGTTGCACTTTAATGTAATATAGTTGTTGTAGTTTTACTTTTGCAAGTATTTATGATGTAAATGTGATGTCAAGAAGGAAACAAATACTGTATATATTTTGTATTGTTTTATCAACAGTTTTCACCATACGTTAATGTGGAAGAGTGAACAGTAAACGGTTAATCTTACTAGGACTGCCTCATTGACTGGTTCATGCTTGGTGTTTAGTTCAGAGTTCTTTTACACCTGTGCGAGAACACTATAGTGGTATTGGGAAGTGAACCTGGTCAGGTATCAGGTCTCTCAGTGGGAGAGCATTTTGGAGATAGAGATCACAATTCTCTCTCCTTTACCGTAGCATTGGAGAGGGATAGGAACAGACAAGTTAGGAAAGCACTTAATTGGAGTAAGGGGAAATACGAAGCTATCAGGCAGGAACTTGGAAGCATAAATCGGGAACAGATGTTCTCAGGGAAACGTACAGCAGAAATGTGGCAAATGCTCAGGGGATATTTGTATGATGTTCTGCATAGGCACATTCCAATGAAACAGGGAAAGGATGGTAGAGTATCGGAACTGTGGTGTACAAAGGCTGTTGAAAATCTAGTCAAGGAGAAAAGAAAAGTTTATGATAGGTTCAAAAAACTAGGTAATTAAAGAGATCTAGAAGAATATAAGAAGAGCCAGAAGGGGCCATGAGAAGGCCTTGGCGGGCAGGATTAAGGAAGACCTCAAGGCATTCTACAAGTATGTGAAGAGTAAGAGGATTAAGACATGAGAGAATAGGACCAATCAAGTGTGACAGTGGAAAAGTGTGTATGGAACCGGAGGAGATAGCTGTGATACTTAATGAATACATTGCTTCAGTATTCACTACGGAAAAGGATCTTGACGATTGTAGGGATGACTTACAGCAGACTGAAAAGCTTGATCATATAGACATTAAGAAAGAGGATGTGCTGGAGTTTTGGAAAGCATCAAGTTGGATAAGTCTTTGGACTACTGTGGGAGGCGAGGGATGAGATTGCTGAGCCTCTGGCAATGATCTTTGCATCATCAATGGGGACAAGGGAGGTTCCGGATGATTGGAGGATTGCAGATGTTGTTCCCTTATTCAAGGAAGGGAGTAGAGATATACCAGGAAATTATAGAACAGTGAGTCTTACTTCAGTGGTTGGTAAGTTGATGGAGAAGATCCTGAGAGGCAGGATTTATGAAGATTTGGAGAGGCATAATATGATTGGGAATAGTCAGCATGGCTTTGTCAAAGGTAGGTTGTGCCTTACAAGCCTGATTTAATTTTTTTGAGGATGTGACTAAACACATTGATGAAGGTAAAGCAGTAGATGTAGTGTATATGGATTTCAGCAAGGCATTTGTTAAAGGACCCCATGCAAGACTTATTGAGAAAGTAAGGAGGCATGGAATCCAAGGGGACATTGTGATGTGGATCCAGAATTGGCTTGCCAATAGAAGGCAAAGAGTGGTTGCAGACAGGTCATATTCTACATGGTGGCCGGTGATCAGTGGCGTGCCTCAGGGATCTGTTCTGGGACCCCTTCTTTTCATGATTTTTTAAAATAAATTTGCTCCCTCTAATTCCAATAGTCCTAATTTCTTCTATGCTTCACTCACTTAAACTTACTCCTGCTTAGTTATCTCCCTAGAAGGTGAGTAAATCATTGTTTCATTGTAGGTAAGCAGCATTCAGGCACCATTATTTAAGCTAGATTAAAGATTAGCTGCACATGCTGGTACCCTGGTACCAAAGTGAAAATTTCCCCCATGTCTTCTAACACTCATCCTACCCCACTGGGCCTCATTACATTTAGGCTGTGGTGTAGTTTCCATCACCTCTGGGTATGGAGTAGTGATTTTTCTAAAAGTTTAGAAACCCTGGTCCTTGACAAAAACTCTTCTCTGTGTCCTTTAGTGCTTCCCCATTTGTTCTCCCCATGTACTACATTCCCCTGTGGGCAGTTTATAATGATGGAAACAACCTTCATGAAACCACCCCAGTCAATATACCTTTTATGTAGATCACTGTACCACTGAATATTCTCATGAGTGATCCCACGGAACTGTAATCTTACCGTGGCCATCATTACCTGAAGGCTGCTCAACAACTGGACCTACAGACTGATTATCCCTCTGGGATACTGAATAACGCCACCTGTAGAATTTTATTGCATAGGAAATGAACCTTTGTACCTTCTGGAATACCTAGGGTTTTTTCGACACATGTTAAGCCATCTACCCTAGTATAATACAAATATGTGTCCTCCATTTCTCCTTTGTTTGACCGTATTCCCCGTTTCCATTGAGATGATTTGTTCTTGTTTACTGAGTGTTTTCCAAGCAACAGGATCGCTATTGACACATTTGTCTGCTGTACTGCCTCTGGAACAAGACTGATCATGGCCCCAGTCATGATTAATTCCATTACAACAAAATACATTATTTTCTTCATGTTGAATTAAACCCGTTGCACATAAGGGTAATATCTGCCCTTATTTCCAGTTTAAATGTTAACTTACTTTAAGTTCATATTTCATTTTTCTTGACCATCCAATCCAGGCTCAAAATTGCCTTTGGACTCAAGGCGTCCATTTTTCCTCCCCAATTTTGTTACGGAATAGGAGGGTCAAGCACTGGCATGCCTTCTTTCTCTTTTTGATTTTTGGATGAAACTCCACTAGTTCTCAGGATGAGGAAACTGAAAATCACCTCCCTGATAGGACCTGTTCCCATCTTCTTGGAACAGTGCTTCCATCCTCAAGTCTCCCAGATCAGGGTATCATGTACATCAATTGTTATGTGCCGATGGTGATAACATTCCTGTTTCTCCCCCACCAATTTCAGCTGGTTGATATGGTACCACCCACTTTTATTTGGAGAAGTCAGTACTTTGTACACTGAATGGCTTGATATGCCTATAATTTCATAGGGCCTTGCAAATCTTGGATTTAAATGAGGTGGGTCATCTTTCTTTGTCCTGGGCTTAATTCTATGGGACTGACTTTTGAGTCAAAGTAGGCTTTACTCTGTTGCTTTTTCTTTCCTATTTGGTGGATCACCACATAATTGGCCTCTTTCACTGTTTCTACCAATTGTTGTACTCACTTTTCTGAAACAATCCCATCTATTTCAGGTTTTGACAACTCTAATCCTAACAACTCTAATCCTCTCAAGTCCCTTCCGGTCATGAGTTTATAAGGGGTGAAGCCTGTAGAAGATGCTATTGTATTCCTTATTATCATCAAGCCATAAGGCAAAATTACCTACCATATTATTCCATGTTGTTGCACTGTTTCTGTAATCTTATTTTTAGTGTTCAATTCATCCTTTCCACAATTCCTTTGGACTGTGTTCTATAGGGTATATGAAATCTCTGCTTGATCCCTAAAAGTGACATGACATCTTGCGTTATCTGAGCTGTGAAATGTGTGCCTTGATCTGATTCGATACTCTGGGGTAGTCCCCAGTGAATGTATATTCTTTGCAATAAGAATTTTGCAGTGGCCTTTACTGTGTTTGTCTTAGCTGGGAAAGCTTCCACCCACTTCGTAAAGGTGTCTATTGCTATGAGAATATACTTGTACCCTCCTGGGGTGGGCAGTAAGGGAGCAATGTAATCTATCTGCAAACTACTCCAAGGCCCTTCCACCAGTCTGTGTATTGAAACACTTCTTTCTTTACATTTCTGTCAGGATTATATTGTGCACAAATCAAGCAATTTTTGACATAATGCTCCACATCATTCTTCAGTTTAGGCCCACTTCCTTGATCTTTTCCAGAGTGCTTTCGCACTTGTTCTCTTGGTATATTTCAGACCCTGCACCTTCTATCAATTTTTAAAATTCTTATCTTTCTTCTGCTCCTCTGTTAAATCCATAACCTTAATCTGTTGTTCTGTCTGCCTCCCATCTCCCCAATCTGTGGCATCTGTTCCTGCCCAAATAATGCACCTTGCTTCACCAATTTGTCAGCCTTTCAATTTCCCTCAGGAGGTAATTTGGAGTGGGCTTTCACCTCTACGATGCCGTATTCCTTTCCCTTTGCCTCCTCAAATATATATTGTCATCAAGCAGCAAATGGGAGGACCTCCCGTCCTCTGAAACAAACCCACTGGCTTCCCACAGAGGCAAATGTTCTGTAAGGCTATTACAAAGACACATCCTATCAGAGTGTATGACTGACCCTGGCAGAAAACGTTCTGGGTAGCTGACCATAAATGCTATAGCTGCCAGTTTCGCTGCCTGTGGACTCACGGTTTTGTGTAACTTTGAAGCTATATTATACCTTTTCTAGCCACGTTCATTCTCTACATATATGACACACCCAATTCTCCTCCACCATCCTGTACTGATGAGGAGCCATTTACAAAAAATGTTTAAAAAGAAGTTTTCTTTTACCTTTATGTCTTTGTTCTCAGTCATTACTTTATCTGATCTGCTTCCACCCCTCCTTTTTGTTTTGATACAAATGGGCCCTTGGGATCATTTGCTGTCATAGCTTGACACTCATGTTCACTTCCTTGGTACACCAGATTATCAGCTAACATAAAGGTAGTATTTACTCACTTTACACTGATATTTCTTCCTTGCAACAGCAATGTCCATCTAGCAATTCTGTTGTGGCTTATTGAACCATCTTTAATTCTTCCATCTAACTAATTGTATGGGGACATGTTCTGTCAGTATTGTAAGTAGATTAAGTCCCACTATGTAGACAAAATGTTGTACTAGCCAAAAAAAAAAAACAGCTAACAAGAGTTTTTCTCATACAGTATACCCCTGTCCCACTGGTGAGAGCATGAGTGATGCATATGCTACTGGTCTTAACTTCCCATGTGTCTCCTGTAACGGCACTGCTGAGAGGGTGGTATCAGTTGTCACCATCTCCAATGAGAATGGCTCATTCAGATTTGGGATATTTAAAGCAGGTGCAGTGGCCAGTGCAGGCTTCAGAGCTGTGATAGCCTGAGTATAGAAACATAGATAATAGGTGCAGGAGTAGGCCATTCGGCCCTTTGAGCCTGCACCGCCATTCAGTATGATTATGGCTGATCATCCAACTCAGAACCCTCTACCTGCTTTCTCTCCATACCCCTGATCCCTTTAGCCACAAGGGCCATATCTAACTTCCTCTTAAATATAGCCAATGAACCGGCCTCAACTGCTTCCTGTGGCAGAGAATGTTCTGACTTCCATTCCCACGCCACATTCTTTTTCAGAAACTCCATTAAAGAAGCTGCCTTAGTGGAAAATCCATCAATATGATCCCTACAGTAGCCTACCAGTCCCCAAAAGGACCTCAGCCTTTTCAGGTCTCAGGGAAAAGGCAGTTTCATAACTGATTCTATTCTTCGCTTATCAATTTCTCTTTTTCCCAGTGTCAAGATCATTCCCAAATAACTAACTTCTTGTTTCATCACCTGTGCCTTTTTAGGGTTTACCTTTAGTCCCAATGCAAATAATAATTGCAACAGTTGTGTCAGTAAAATTGTCACCGCTTGGGTCAGTCTGCAGAAGTAGATCATTTACGTATTGTACCAAGCACTTGGGTTTTGAAAACCGTTTTAACTTTTCGCTTAAGGACTGATGAAATATAGAAGGGAATTATGGAACCCTTGTGGTAGGGCAGTCCATGTATATTGCTGTCACTGAAAGAAAAGTGCAACGCTCTTGTTCTAGTGGGATAGATCAAAATCCATTATTAATGTCTGAAACTGAACCATTGTACTCTTTCATTCTGTTTGACCACTATCTCTGGGTTAGTTGCTACAGTTGGGGCTGTTAACGGAGTTACTTTATTCAGCTCTTGATAGTCTATTGTCAACCTCCAACTACCATCTGGTTTCCTCGCTGGCCATATGGGTGAGTTATTAGTGGAGGCTACTGGCCTCAGTACCCCTTGTTGTACAAAAAGTTGTATTACCTTACCTACATCTTCTTCTGCCATTTTGGAAAAGCTATATTGCTTCTGTGGTTTGGGGTCTGGACCTTGTATGCACACACTACCAGCCATCTTACCACAGTCTTGCTTGTGCCTTGCAAATGCTCCTGAGTTCTGTGCAAGTTTTATTCACATTTCACCCACTGTGCATATTTTATCCTGATACTCTCCTGCCAGGATCTGTATGTGGTGTATGTTATTCATACCAGTTGGTAACTGCCAAATCATACAATTAGCTGGTCAAAACAAAGCCCTGCTTTGGCCATATAATCACTCCCCAGTATGTGTTCCTGCTCCCTGGGTAATTCCACCAACACTATTGAATGTTCTCCTATCCTTACTTCCTATCCTTACTTCCAAAGGTGTACTCAGATGTCCAATTTGTTAATGTTTTGTGAATCCACCTAGGATAATTTTACCTTGTATCTCCCAATTTGTGTTATTTACGTTAGTAGTGTTGACGCTGGTTTGGGACCCTCCAGTATCCCATAAAAAGGTAACAGGGAGGCCTCTAACCCTACCACTCACTAGAGGTCTTCCAGTTTCATCCCACCTTATGTCACATACCCATGTTAGTGAGGCCTGATACCGTCACTGAGGCTTAGGGTACAATTCCATGGATGTCTTCACCATGTTATTTTATGGGCTCAGTCTTTCTGGCCCCTCCAAGGGCAAACTGCAATCTGAAGTCCATAAACAGCTCTTTCATCTTGCTGACGTTGAATGCCAGGTTGTTGCTGTGACACCACTCCACTGGTTGGCATATCTCACTCCTGTATGCCCTCTCATCTCCATCTGAGATTCTACCAACAATGGTTGTATCATCAGCAAATTTATAGATGGCATTTGAGCTATGCCTAGCCACACAGTCATGCGTATAGAGAGAGCAGAGCAGTGGGCTAAGCGCACACTCCTGAGGTGCACTAGTGTTGATCATCAGCAAGGAGATATGTTATCACCACTCCGCATAGTTGTGGTCTTCTGGTTAGGAAGTTGAGGATCCAGTTGCAGAGGGAGGTACAGAGGCCCAGGTTCTGCAACTACTCAATCAGGATCATGGGATGCTGTGTTAAATGCTGAGCTATAGTCGATGAACATCAACCTGACAAAGGTGTTTGTGTTATCCAGGTGGTCTAAAGCCGTGTGGAGAGCTATTGAGATTGCAGTTGCCATTGACCTTTTGTGACGATAGGCAAAATGCAATGGGGCCAGATCCTTGCTGAGGCAGGAGTTCAGTCTAGTCATGACCAACCTCTCAAAGCATTTTTTCACTGTCGATGTGAGCCTTACTGAGCGATAGTTATTAAGGCAGCACACATTATTCTTCTTTGGCACTGGTATAATTGTTGCCTTTTTGATGCAAGTGGGAACTTCCACCATAGCAGTGAGAGGTTGAAAATGTCCTTGAATACTCCTGCCAGTTGATTGGCACGAGTTTTCAGAGCCTCAACAGGTATTCCATTGGGATCTTCTGCCTTGCGAGGATTCACTTTTTTAAAAGACACCCTAACATTGGCCTCTGAGACAGAGATCACAGGGTCACCAGGTGCAGCAGAGATCTTCACAGCTGTAGTTATATTCTCCCTGTCAAAGCAGGCATAGGAGGCATTGAGTTCATCTGGTAGTGAAGCATCACTACCATTCATGCTATTGGGTTTCGCTTTGTAGGAAGTAATGTCTTACAAACACCCCCAGAACTGTTGTACATCCAATCTCACCTCCAACCTCATTCAAAATTGTCTCTTTGCCATTGAAGTAGCCCTCTGCAAATCATACCTGGTTTTCTGGTACAGGCCTGGGTCGACAACCTTGAATGCTTCAGATTTAGTCTTCAACAGACGACGTACCTCCTGGTTCATCCATGGCTTTTGGTTTGGGAATGTGCAACAAGTCTTTGTAGGCACACGCTCATCCACACAGGTTTTAATGAAGTCGGTAACAACTGCAGCATACTCATCCAGGTTTGAAGATGAATCCCCGAATACAGTCCAGTTCACTGATTCAAAGCCGTCCTGTAGGCGTACTTCTGCTTCCCTTGTCCATACCTTCTTGGTCCTCACTACTGCTGCTGCAGTCCTTGTAGTCTGCAGAAGTTGCCTATACTCAAGGAGTAGAAGTATAGCCAGGTGATCAGACTTTCTGAAGTGAGGGCGTGGAATAGCATGGTAGGCATTCTTAATGGTGGTGTAGCAATGGTCCAGTGTGTTGTTTCCTCTGGTATTGGAAGTGATCTGTTGATGGTAATTGCTTAGCAATTTTTTTCGGGCTGGCCTGGTTAAAATTCCTGCAAAATGATGGCTAAGGCGTCGGAGTGTGCTGTTTTGTGTAAGTCAATCCCATTGCTCAGATCATCTAACGCCTGATTGAATTGGCCTGAGGTGGAATGTATCCCACTACCAAAATGATCCCAGAAGGTTTCTGGTGACATCATCATCGAGAATGGCAGCTTAAGTCACTAGCTCCTCCAGAAAAATGCATATTAAGCCCCATTAACCCATCAAATATAATATTTTTTGAAAAATATTTGAACTGAAAAGAGGGCCAAGAATGGGAAAAAAGAACGGAAATAAAAAAAGCGAGACTGCAGAGCCTGCGTCCGAGAGGAGTGCAGTGAGCGGTTCTCCGACCCAACCGCGTGCTAGTGAGGTGGCCGCTGGGCCTCGTTCAGGTGAAGCGGCGAATATCTTCGAAATTCTGAAAGAAATAATGGAGATCCAGAAAGATATAAAGCAGCAACTCTGTGATATCAAGTCAGAGCTTGCCAGTGTCAATCAAAAAATAGCAGTGGCAGAGACTACATGGATGGAAATTACAATGGACATTTACAAAATGGAGAAGATAACAGCATCTGTTAATCATAATCTGGAACAATTTGATTCATACTGGGAAAAATGGTTTAACTACATAATGCCTCATAGGCCTGATTTTATTCTCACAAATCAATGAATCTGTTGTAAAAAAAAAGATCACTCCCTACTTGTACATAGTTCTTTCTTTTTGCTTGTTTTTTCTTTTCACTCTTTTCTATAAATGTATACCCCAGATAAATACTTTGTGGAGATTTTGTGATATATATGATTATATGATATATATGTACAATGTCTGAAATACATCTTATGGAAATGTTGAATGAACTTCAATAAAAAAAATTACAAAAAGAGAAGGTGGAAGATTGCATTCAAAACGTGGAATGGATACTGAGTAAGACAATAAAAATACTACATCACCAAGAAGTTAAACTGCTTGACCTGAAAGGAAGATCACTACGGAAAAAGTAGACCATTCGGCCCCTCGAGTCTGCACCGCCATTCTGAGATCATGGCTGATCATTCACTATCAATACCCAGTCCCTGCCTTGTCCCCATATCCCTTGATGCAACCTATCCATCAGATATCTATCTAGCTCCTTCTTGAAAGCATCCAGAGAATTGGCCTCCACCGTCTTCCGAGGCAGTGCATTCCACACCTCCACAACTCTCTGGGAGAAGAAGCTCTTCCTCAACTCTGTTTTAAATAACCGACCTCTTATTCTCAATCCATCTGGTACTGGACTCTCCCAACATCTGGAACATATTTCCTGCCTCAATCCTATCAAATCCTTTAATTACCTTAAACGTTTCAATCAGATCCCCTCTCAATCTCCTCAATTCCAGCGTGTACAAGCCCAATCTCTCCAATCTCTCTGCGTAAGACAGCCCTGCCATCCCAGGAATCAACCTAGTGAATCTACACTGCACTTCCTCAATTGCCAGAATGTCCTTCCTTAAACCTGGAGACCAAAACTGTACACAATATTCCAGGTGTGGTCTCACCAGGGCCCTGTACAAATGCAAAAGGACATCCTTGCTCTTGTACTCAATTCCCCTTGTAACAAAGGCCAACATTCCATTTGCCCTCTTCACTGCCTGTTGCACTTGCTCATTCACCTTCATTGACTGGTGAACTAGGACTCCTAGGTCTCTTTGCATTTCTCCCTTACCTAACTCGACACCGTTCAGACAATACTCTGACCTCTTGTTCCAGCTTCCAAAGTGGATAACTTCACATTTATTCACATTGAATGACATCTGCCAAGTATCTACCCACTCACTCAGCCTATCCAAGTCTCCCTGTATTCTCCTAACGTCCTCTTCGCATGTCACACTGCCACCCAGTTTAGTATCGTCAGCAAACTTGCTGATATAGTTTTCAATGCCCTCATCTAAATCATTGACCATTGACATAAATCGTAAAGAGCTGTGGTCCCAATACAGAGCCCTGTGGTACCCCACTAGTCACCTCCAGCCAGTCTGAGAAACACCCATTCACTGCTACCCTTTGCTTTCTATCTGCCAACCAGTTTTCTATCCATGTTGAAACCCTGCCCCCAATGCCATGAGCTCTGATTTTACTCACCAATCTCCTGTGTGGCACCTTATCGAATGCCTTCTGAAAATCTAGGTACACAACATCCACTGGCTTACCCTAGTCTAACATCCTTGTTACACCCTCAAAAAACTCCAACAGATTAGTCAAGCATGATTTGCCCTTGGTAAATCCATGCTGGCTCGGCCTAATCCTATTACTGCCATCAAGATGTGCCACTATTTCGTCCTTAATAATGGACTCAAGCATCTTCCCCACAACTGACGTTAGGCTAACAGGGTGATAGTTCTGTTTTCTCCTTCCCTCCCTTCTTGAAAAGTGGGATAACATTAGCCACTCTCCAATCTTCAGGAACTGATCCTGAATCTAAGGAACATTGGAAAATGATTACCAATGCATCCGCAATTTCCTGAGCCACCTCTTTTAGAACCCTCAGATGCAGACCATCTGGACCCGGGGATTTATTAGCCTTCGGTCCTACCAGTCTACTCATCACAGTTTCTTTCCTAATGTCAATCTGTCTCAATTCCTCTGATATCTTATGACCCTGGCCCATCCATACATCTGGGAAATTGCTTGTGTCCTCCCTGGTGAAGACAGATCTAAAGTACGCATTAAATTCTGTTGCCATTTCTGTTTCCCATAACAATTTCTCCCAATTCATTTTTCAAGGGGCCAACATTGTTCTTAACTATCTTCTTTCTCTTCACATAGCTAAAAAAGCTTTTGCTATCCCCTTTTATATTCCTGGCTAGACTGAGCTCATACCTGATTTTTTTTTCTCCGTATTGCTTTTTTAGTTAAGATCTGCTGTTCCCAATCTTTCCAAAATCTTCCCAATGTTCCAAAACTTTCCCAATCATCTGTATTCCCACTCATCTTAGCCCTGTCATACTTCTTTTTCTTTAATGCTATACAATCTCTGACAGGGGACAGGGGACAGTTCAGGATGACAAGTCTCTAGCTATTTTTCATAGATAGATGTGAACATGAACAGTCTTTCTGTAATTTCTCTCTTGTTGGAGATCTCACTTGGTCTGTCACATGAATTAATTGATGATGACCCACTTCTGACACCATGTTGTGTTCATTATTAACGGAAAGTGCAGAGCACACCAGGACACCAGCTTGAAGGATACTCAAGTGAACTTTATTGACAACCCTGTTTGTACAGAATGTGAGCTCTTCCCATTGCCGTTAACTTCCATTACACTTGAATCTGTCTAGATGGATATACATTTGCAAATAATACACTTTATTGTGAAACATGTAACCTTCAATTGAGCCTTCAACCATTATGAGGCCACTCATTGGCAGTATTCGAAAACCAATAATTTCTGAGTACACAGAACATAGAAACATAGAGAATCTACAATATATTAAAGGGCTTTTCGCCACAATGTTGTGCCTACCATGTAATCTACTCTAGAAGCTGCCTAGAATTTCCCTACTGCATAGCCCTCTATTTTCCTAAGCTCCATGTACACTTTTAGGAGTCTCTTAAAACACCCTATTGTATCCGCCTCTACCACCATTGCTGGCAGTGCATTCCACACACCCACCACTCTCTGTGTGAAAAATATACCTCTGACATCTCCTCTGTATCTACTTCCAAATGCCTTAAAAATACGCCCCCTCGTGTTTTCTATTTCAACCCTGGGAAAAAGCCTTTGGCTATCCATACGATCAAAGCCTCTCATCATCTTATACACCCATAAGTAAAACCATCAAGAACACTTTCTGTACTTATCTAGTTATCTAATACTTCCTCTAAATTCAACTCCTCTATTCTCTGCTTTATTTTCAGAACATCATGTGACAAATGTACATGATTCTCTCTTCCATTGTCTCTGATGTGGCTTAGAGGATGGAAAAGTTTGCCTTGCCTTAATCCTTCCTTCTTGATTCTTAGTATGAAGTGAACCACCCTTAACCTGTGGGTGCAAACTGAAAGTGGTTGCCCAACTCACTAGGGGGTAAACTGCTCCTTCATTCTCATCATCATCGATTGCCTGAAAGATAAATCTAAGAGCATCATCATCTCCACCCAGAGCATCCCATTGACATTGTGCCTTATGGACTTCAGCTTCCGGGGAATATTGACTATCTCCAAGGGGGTTGTTATTTGGAGCAGTCTGGATTTGATAGACTGTTGGACTGGCTCTGTCAACAACATCATCCAGCCCGGCTGATGTACTGAGATCATAACCATCTATCCTATTTCCAGCCCCCGAGGTTTTGTTCGCAGCATCAAATTCAGCTTTACTCTGCTGTTTCTTCTCTCCCACATTATGGTCTGTAACTTGATGGGCTTACTTTACATTGTTGATTAATTGCTGTACCCATTTGCCCTTTACAATACCATCTGCTCTATTGTGGACTGGTCATAGCTTCATCACTGGTCTATACACTGAAATCTCTGTTACACTGCACTCACCCAGATGGCATGGTTTCCTGCACTCTTGTCCCTCTGAGAGAGGAAGGAGAAAGTAAATTCACCAGCTTATAACTAGATGATGACAGGACCATTAACTTACAGTCATAGATTTACACTGCATTAGAACCCTTAATCACTTCCCTGTATACCTGTGTCGCTACTTTCAGGGCACCCTGTACTTGTACTCCTCAGTCTCTCTGTTCTCTGTTCTTCGTTCCTATCATTCACTCTGAATGTTCTACTCAAAATCTAACACATCGTACTTGTCAAGTTAAGTTCCACCTACCAGTCCTTTGCCCACTTTTCCAGCTGGTCTCTACCTCATTGTTACCTTAGCCAACCCTCACTTCCACCACACACAGTTTTGGTGTCACCCACAACCTCACTAATTGTTTGACCTCAGTCTCATCCAAATAATGAACACTTGTGACAAACACTCAATGTCAGTAAGATGAAAGAGCTGATTGTGGACTTCAGGAAGGGTAAGACGAAGGAACACATACCAATCCTCACAGAGGGATCAGAAGTGGAGAGAGTGAGCAGTTTCAAGTTCCTCGGTGTCAAGCTCTCTGAGGAACTAACCTGGTCCCAACATATCGATGTAGTTATAAAGAAGGCAAGACAGCGACTATATTAGGAGTTTGAAGATATTTGACACGTCAACAAATACACTCAAAATCTTCTATAGATGTACCATGGACAGCATTCTGACAGGCTGCATTACTGTCTGAGATGGAGGGGCAACTGCACAGGACCGAAAGAAGTTGCTGAGGGTTGTCAGTCTAGTCAGCTCCATCTGGGCACTATAGGATATAGTACCCAGAACATCTTAAGTGAGTGGTGTCTCAGAAAGGCAGCGTCCATTATTAAGAACCTCCAGCACCCAAGGCATGCCCTTTTCTCATGGTTACTATCAGGTAGGAGGTACAGAAGCCTGAAGGCACAAGGTCAGTAATGCAGGAACAGCTTCTACCCCTCTGCCATCCAATTCCTGAATGGACATTGAATCTTTGGACACTACCTCACTTTTTAAAAATATACAATATTTCTGTTTTTGCACATTAAAAAAAATCTATTCAATATATGTATACCGTAATTGATTTACTTGTTTATTTATTATTATTTTTCTCTGCTAGATTATGTATTGCATTGAACTGCTGCTTCCAAGTTAACAAATTTCATGTTGCATGCCAGTGATAATAAACCTGTTTCTGATTACTACAAGATGACAAGACCATTTATACTTCCAGATTCCGGAATTTGCTTCCAAGTTCTGGAGCTTCTTTCTGGGGAATGCACTAAGATGGTAGTGCGATATTAATACACAGCAGCCTCTCCGGACTCTGGATTGGGGATTGCCAAATGTTATGTGGATTTTCTGGTGTAGGCTGTTTTGTCATATCTTTTTGTGATATCATTCTGGAGGAACATTGTCTCATTTTTTAACTGCATTGCATTTGTTGTTTCACTTAACTGAATCTGAATCTGAAATTCAGACACTGCCTGAATATTAATGGCAGCAAGGGAGGCCCAGCACAGTTCAGGGCTTTAGGGTCCCAGAAAGAGGAGGCGTCCAGAATTTACAGGGAGCAAGAGGTGGGAATTGGAGCAGGAGTATATGGGTACCATAAAATCATAAGATATAAGATCAGAATTGAATCTGCTCTACCATTTTACCATGGCTGATCCATTTTCCCTCCCAGCCCTGATCTATCTTCTCCCTGTATTCCTTCATGCCCTGACTAATCAAGAATCTATCTACCTCTGCCTTAAATATATGCAATGACCTGGCCTCCAGTTGCCCATGGCACCAAATTCCACAGATTCACCATTCTCTGGCTAAAGAAATTCCTCATTTCCATTCTGAAAGAACGCCCCTCTAATCTGAAGCTGTATCCTCTGGACATCTAATATAAATTAAAGATCAGCAACATTGGAAACTGATTTAAAAAATGTTGCTTATTTCTGCAAAATGTCGGAGGAAATCAGCGGGTCAGGCAGCACCTCTGTAAGGAAATAAACAGTCGACATTTTGAGCAGAGACCCTTTACCATGCCTAGACTGTGTATCCCTCTACCTGGATCTGCTGTTCCCCCAGTGTTTTTCGCTGTATTTCCAGTATCTGCAGAATCTCGAGTGCTTTATATTCGCATTTGTAAGTAGGTTGTACTTTGACTTTTGACATACGGAATACCAGTTGATATTGAGTATATTATTTGTTGTAGTTTGCTGGGTTAAAGGTGTCGGGGCGCGCGTATTACCCAGAATCCTTCGCGCTTCACAATTTAACCGACCGTGACTTGGCGATCAAATGCGCATGCGTAAAGTCACTGATAGTTCCCGGATGTCGCTTATGCGCTCTGTGGACCTGAGTCTCAGCGGGTTCGGCTGCAGGTAAGAGCACAGGCGACTGAACTGTGACTTCCGGACACACCGTAGTTTTGTACCCCGCGATATTCCAGTTCTTTCTCTCAGACTCAAAATCCATAGCTCGGCCATGGGAAGATGAGCGAAGGTGTTGGCGCCATTTCTGCAGCGCATGCGCAACACTCGGTCCTAAGGTGCCAGACAGATGGGGTTGTAAACACAAGTACTCGGCAGGTCGGGCAGCATCCGTGGAAACGAACAGTCACCTCTCTCATGGTTCCGCCTCTTTCTACTACCCATAGTGCTTTCCCCTTACATTTCTTCTTCACCTTTCGTGCCTATCCCCGTCCCTGCTTCCCCTCCCCCACCTATTGATCTTTCCCCTTACTGGTTTTTCACCTGGTACCTACCAGCCTTCTCCTTCCCACCCTTCCCGCACCTTCTTTATAGTGCCCCTGCCCCGTCCCTTTTCAGTCCTGACGAAGGGTCTCGGCCCAAAACGTTGACTCTTCTTTTCCACCGATGCTGCCCGACCTGCTGAGTTCCTCCAGCGTGTTGTGAGTATTATATAGATGGAATTTTCGTTTGTGGGGTCTTATGGGTAAAGAGACAGCTAATGGTGACAGTACCAGTGCGTTCCCTGCCAGTCCTGTGGGTGCTTTGAGCACTGTCAGAGGATCTGGGAGCAGATATGTCTCCCAAAGGCTGTCAAGCTCCAGCTATGTGAGTCCAATGATTAGAAACTCTGAATAAAATATGGTTTCCAGTTAATCATGGATGAAGAATTTACCTTCCAGTCAATGAAAATGTCAGTTAGTGCTGCAAGGGAAAAAAGATCAAATTCTTCCATCAGCTTTAGTACTTGAGAAAATCACCTTTTTACCTCCTCTTGATCTGCACCTTTCTAACTGTGAGAATATGTAGTATTCTCTATGGGTACATAATGATATCAAAATCATTTGTCCTGGGTAACAAGTGACCTGTAACTTTCACACACTAAAGTGCTGCACTCCCCTTCATAATCATTGGCATTGCCATCGGTGAGTTCAGCACTGTGAATCACCTGTTGTTAGGGGATCAGTGTAATTAGAACATTTCCAGGATCAGACAAGTGCCCTTTGTAGTGCCGTGGTACATGACTAGAACTTGAAATAATACCATTGGAGAGAGACAAGTCACAGATTGATGAAAGACATAAATGGACCATTCTGATACAGACAGGGAATTTAATGATCAGCCAGAATGCCTCATCTGTATCCAGTTAGAAAATCAAAGCAAGAGGCTGAGAGTGAAGGAGTAAAGGCCTTGGAGAGAAGTCATTTTTTTTTACTGCTCGGGGAAGAGAGGCTAGACTGTGCATGTGTGTGATATAGCGTGCCAAAGGTTTAAAAAGGAGAAGAATTTTTCAACAGTCTTTTTAAATTGAAGCAAGAGGCTGAGAGTGAAGGAGTAAAGGCATCTCGGAGAGAAGTCATTTTTTTACTGCTCGGGGGAAAAAAGGCTAGACTGCGCAGGTGTGTGACGTAGCACGCCAAAGGTTTAAAAAAAGGCTCAACTGGCTTTGGTATGAACAGGCAGAGGTGAGGGTAGGTTCTGGTAAGTTTTTGTTTTGGTTAGAGTAGAGAGAATGCCAGGCAGGATGTTGGAATGCTCTTCTTGCAGGATGTGGGAAGTCTTCCAGCTGCAGCTCCTAACAAGCCGCATTAGGGAACTGGTGCAGGAGCTGGATGACCTCCGGATCATTTGGGAGAATGAGGAGTTTATAAGATAGTAGTTCCAAGGAGGCAGCTATGCCAAAGGAGCAGCGCACAGGTAATTGGGTTACTGTCAGGTGAGGGAAGGGGTAAGGGCAGGCAGAGCAGGGTTCTCCTGTGGCCATTCCCCTCAACAAGTATACCAATTTGGAATACTGTTGGGAGTGATGACTTACTTGGGACAAGCTGTGGCAGCTGGATCTCTGGCACAGTCTGGTTCTGCAGTGCAGAAGGGAGGGTGGAAGAAGAGGAGAGCAAACATGAGGAAATCTGCAGATGCTGGAAATTCAAACAACAACTCACACAAAATGCTGGTGGAACACAGCAGGCCAGGCAGCATCTATAGGGAGAAGCGCTGTTGACTTTTCGGGCCGAGACCCTTCATCAGGACTAACCAAAAGGAAAGATAGTAAGAGATTTGAAAGTAGTGGGGGGAGGGGGAAATGCGAAATGATAGGAGAAGACCGGAGGGGGTGGGATGAAGCTAAGAGCTGGAAAGATGATTGGCGAAAGTGATACAGAGCTGGAGAAGGGAAAGGATCATGGGACGGGAGGCCTCAGGAGAAAGAAAGGGGGGGGAGCACCAGGGGGAGATAGAGAACAGGCAAACAACTAAATATGTCAGGGATGGGGTAAGAAGGGGAGGAGAGGCATTAACGGAAGTTAGAGAAGTCAATGTTCATGCCATCAGGTTGGAGGCTACCCAGCCGGTATATAAGGTGTTCCTCCAACCTGAGTTTGGATTCATTCCCATTCTGATACGTTTCGCTGAACACCTATGCTCGGTCCGCCAGAAAAAGCAGGATCTCCCAGTGGCCACACATTTTAATTCCACGTCCTATTCCCATTCTGATATGTCTATCCATGGCCTCCTCTATGGTCAAAATGAATCCAAACTCAGGTTGGAGGAGCAACACCTTATATACCGGCTGGGTAGCCTCCAACCTGATGGTATGAACATTGACTTCTCTAACTTCTGTTAATGCCCCTCCTCCCCTTCTTACCCCATCCCTGACATATTTAGTTGTTTGCCTGCTCTCCATCTCCCTCTGGTGCTCCCCCCCCCTTTCTTTCTCCTGAGGCCTCCTGTCCCATGATCCTTTCCCTTCTCCAGGTCTGTATCACTTTCGCCAATCATCTTTCCAGCTCTTAGCTTCATCCCACCCCCTCCGGTCTTCTCCTATCATTTCGCATTTCCTCCTCCCCCCGCTACTTTCAAATCTCTTACTTTCTTTCCCTTCGGTTAGTCCTGACGAAGGGTCTCAGCCCGAAACATCGACAGCGCTTCTCCCTGTAGATGCTGCCTGGTCTGCTGTGTTCCACCAGCATTTTGTGTGAGAAGAGGAGTGCGGTAGTGATAAGGGACTCAATAGTTAAAACGTACAGATAGGAAGGAGGTTCTGTGGTCGTGACAGAGACTTCCAGATGGTTTGTTGCCTCCTTGGTGCCAGGGTGAGAGATGTCTCTGATAGCGTGCACAACATTCCGAAATGGGAGGGTGAGCAGCCAGATGTCATGGTACAGCAGTGCTCAGGCAGGACAGATTGGAGGGCTTGTCTACCGAGGCCATGTGGGTGGAGCTGAGAAACAGGAAAGGTATGACCACATTAATGGGGTTGTATTATAGACCACCCAATAATCAGCAAGAATTGGAGGAGCAAATCTGCAGAGAGATAGCAGACAACTGCAGAAAACATAAAGTTGTGATAGTAAGGGATTTTAATTTTCCACATATTGATTGGGACTCCCATACTGTTAAAAGTCTAGATGGGTTAGAGTTTGTAAAATGTTTTCAGGAAAGTTTTCTAAATCAATATGTAGATGTACCGACTAGAGAGGATGTAATATTAGATCTCCTATTAGGAAACGAGTTAGGACAGGTGACGGAAGTGTGTGTAGGGGAACACTTTGGTTCCAGTGATCATAACACCATTAGTTTCAACTTGATCATGGATAAAGATAGATCTGGTCCTCTGGTTGAGGTTCTAAACTGGAAGAAGGCCAAATTTGAAGAAATTAAAAAGGATCTAAAAAGCATGGATTGGGACAGTTTGTTCTCTGGCAAGGATGTGATTGGTAAGTGGGATGTCTTCAAAGGAGAAATTTTGAGAGTGCAGAGTTTGTAGGATTAAAGGCAAAGTGAATAAGAATAAGGAACCGTGGTTCTCTAGGGATATTGGAACTCTAATGAAGAAGAGAGAGTTTAAAAAAGGGGACTCCCAATGATACACACAAAATGCTGGTGGAAGGCAGCAGGCCAGGCAGCATCTATAGGAAGAAGCCCTTTGTCTTGGCCCGAAACGTCGACATTGCTTCTTCCTATAGATGCTGCAGCAAGGAAATGCTGTGTTCCACCAGCATTTTGTGTGTGTTATTTGAATTTCCAGAATCTGCAGATTTCCTTGTGTTGGGACTTCCAATGGTTATTTTTTGGATTGGGATGAGAAAGGCGGCGTGAGAGCTAAATTCTGAAGGAAGGCAGTTTTTTTAAAAGCTTCTTTGAGTACAGGAAGGGCGAGACTGTGCAGGTGCGTGATGTAGACAGGACAGCGCGCAGAGTTTAAAAAGAAGACCACCCTATACAGCGGGCAGCGGAGTGAGTGGCAGCAGAGTGTAGGGCTTTGGCTCAACAGGCTTAGGCAGTAACGGGTAGAGGCAAGAGTGAGGCACCAAATCTTTTTTTCCCCTTGGCAAATCAGCCCGGACAGACAGAGGAACAGCAGGTCTCACACAGCTAACAGTACGAGCTAACAGTTTAAAAAGTTCATGTGTTTGGCGAGGTAAGTGGGTGAGTAGACCTATTTTCCCTTGTTTCATTCCTGTAGAATTAGGTAGCATGTCTGCAGGGTTAGTGCTTTGTTTAGGGTGTCAGATGTGGGAATACTGGGAGACCTCCAGCCTCCCTGATGGCCGCATCTGTGCCAGGTGCACTGAGATGCAGCTCCTCAGAGACCGTGTTAGGGATTTGGAGCTGCAGCTTGTTGACCTACTGCTTGTTAGGGAAAGTGAAGAGGTGATAGACAGGAGCTACAGCGAGGTAGTCATCCCTAAGCTACAGGGGTCAGAAAACTGGGTGACTGTCAGGAGAGGGAAGGGAAATGCTTGGATAGTGGAGAGCACCCCGGTGGCTGCCCCCCTCAGCAACAAGTATATCGTTTTGGATGCTTTTGAGGGGGATGACCTGACAGGGGGCGGCCACGTTGACTGGGTCTCTGGCACTGAGCCTGGTGCTGTTGTGCAGGAGGGAGAAGAGGAATGTGGTAGTCATAGGGGAACAGAGGAGATTCTGTGAACCTGATAGAGATATCCGCATGGTGTGTTGCCTCCCAGGTGCCAGGATACAGGATGTCTCAGATTGGGTCCAGAATATTCTGAAGGGAGAGGGCGAGCAGCCAGCTGTCTTGGTACATGTTGGTACCAATGACATAGATAGGAAAAGGGAGGAGGTCCTGAAGAGAGATTTCCGGGAGTTAGGAAGGAAGCTGAGGAGCGGGACCTCCAGGGTAGTAATCTCAGGATTGCTACCTGTGCCACGTGCTAGCGAGGGCAAGAATAGTAGGTTAGTCAGATTACTATCTAATTGGAGTTAAGTTAGGAAAAGGGGAAGTACAATGAGATCTAGGTGTTCTTGTACATCAGTTAATGAAAGCAAGCATGCAGGTACAGCAGGCAGTGAAAAAAGCTAATGGCATGCTGGCCTTTATAACGAGGAATTAAGTATAGGAATAAAGAGGTCCTTCTGCAGCTGTACAGGGCCCTGGTGAGACCCCACCTGGAGTATTATGTGCAGTTTTGGTATCCAAATTTGAGGAAGGACATTCTTGTTATTGAGGGAATACAGCGTAGGTTCACGAGGTTGATTCCCGGGATGGCGGGACTGTCATATGTTGAAAGATTGGAGCGACTGGGCTTGTATACACTGGAATTTAGAAGGATGAGAGGGGATCTGTTTGAAACATAAGATTATTAAGGGATTGGACACGCTAGAGGCAGGAAAAATGTTCCCGCTGATGGGAACTAGAGGCCACAGTTTAAGAATAAGGGGTAGGCCAGAACTAGAGGCCACAGTTTAAGAATAAGGGGTAGGGCATTTAGAACAGAGATGCGGAAAAACTTTTTCACCCAGAGACTGGTGGATATGTGGAATGCTCTGCCCCAGAAGGCAATGGAGGCCAAGTCTCTGAATGCTTTCAAGAGAGAGTTAGAACTCTTATAGATAGTGGGGTGAAGGGATATGGGGAGAGGGCAGGAATGGGGTACTGATTGTATATGATTAGTCAAGATCACAGTGAATGGTGGTGCTGGCTAGAAGGGCTGAATGGCCTACTCCTGCACCTACTTTCTATTGTCTATAGGATCAGGCAGATGAATGCGTGGCTGAGAGACTGGTGCAGGGGGCTGGGCTTCAGATTCGTGGATCATTGGGATCTCTTCTGGGGGAAGTATGAACTGTTCAAAAAGAATGGGTTACACCTGAACCCGAAGGGGACCAATATCCTGGTGGGAAAGTTTAATAGAGCTGTTAGGGAGGGTTTAAACTAATTTGGCAGGGGGATTGGAATCGGAATGATAGAGCGGAGGAGGGGGAAAACAGAAATAAATCTAAGTGAGCAGTAAGGATGTCAGGAAGGATAGGCAGGTGATGGGGCAAATTTGCAGTCATTGGGATGAGTTGCAGTGCAATCAAAGGAAAAAGTACCAAATACCGGACTTAAGTTGTTATACTTAAATGCACGCAGGAATTTAAGGTGGATGGTCTTGTTGTACAGCTACAGATTGGCAGGCCTCCTAACAGCTGCAGTGAGGTGGACTACAAATTACAACAGGAAATAGAAAAAGCTTGCCAGAAGGGCAGTGTTATGATAATTGTGGGGATTTTAACATATGAGTGGATTGGGAAAATCAGGTCGGCACTGGATCTCAAGAGAGAATTTGTAGAATGTCTACGAGATGGCTTTTCAGAACAGCTTGTTGTTGAGTCCACTAGGGGATCAGCTGTACTGGATTGGGTATTGTGTAATGAAGGACAGCAGAGCAGCAGTGGCTGGAGTTTATGTGAGAAGTGAGGAAGGTGCAAGACAGATATATTCCAAAAAAGAAGAAATTTTTAAATGGAAAAAGGATGCAACCAGGGCTGACAAGAGAAGTCAAAGCCAAAGTAAAAGCAAAGGAGAGGGCATACAAGGAAGCAAAAATTAGTGGGAAGACAGGGGATTGGGAAGTTCTTAAAAGCTTACAGAAGGAAACTAAGCGAGTCATTAAGAAGGAGAAGATGAATTATGAAAGGAAGCTAGCAAATAATATCAAAGAGGATACCAAAAGCTTTTTCAAGTATATAAGAGCAAAAGATAGGTGAGAGTAGGTATAGGACCGATAGAAAGTGATGCTGGAGAAATTGTAATGGGAGATAAGGAGATGGCTGAGGAACTGAACGAGTATTTTGCATCAGTCTTCACTGAGGAAGACAGCAGCAGTATACCGAACACACAAGGGTGTTAGGGAAGAGAAGAGTGCGCAGGCACAATTACGACAGAGAAAGTATTCAGGAAGCTGAATAGTCTTAAGGGTAGATAAATCTCCCGGACCAGATGGAATGCACCCTCGAGTTCTGAAGGAAGTAGCTGTGGATATTGCGGAGACATTAGCAATAGATTCTGGCATGCTTCCGGAGGACTGTAAGATTGCAAATGTCATTCCGCTATTTAAGAAGGGGGCAAGGAAGCAAAAAGGAAATAATAGACTTGTTAGCTTGACAGCGGTGGTGGGAAAGTTGTTGGAGTCGATTGTCAAGGATGAAGTTACGGAGTACCTGGAGGCATATGACAAGATAGGCAGAACTTGGCATGGTTTCCTTAAAGGAGAATCCTGCCTGACAAACCTATTGTAATTTTTTGAGGAAATTACAAGTAGGCTAGACAAGGGAGATGCAGTGGATGTTGTGTATTTGGGTTTTCTGAAGGCCGTTGACAAGGTGCTACACATGAGGCTGCTAAACAAGATGAGAGCCCATGGAATTACGGGAAAGTTACATATGTGGATAGAGTGTTGGCTGATTGGCAGGAAGCAGAGAGTGGGAATAAAGGGATCCCATTCTGGTTGGCTGCTGGTTACCAGTCGTGTTCCACGGGTTGATGTTGGGGCCGCTTCTTTTTACATTGTATATCAACGATTTGGATTATGGAATAGATGGCTTTGTGGCTAAGTTTGCTGATGATACAAAGATAGGTGGAGGGGCTGGTAGTGCTGAGGAAACAGAGAATCTGCAGAGAGAATTGGATAAATTGGGAGAATGGGCAAATGAAATACAATGTTGGAAAGTGTATGGTCATGCACTTTGGTAGAAGAAATAAACGGGCAGGCTATTATTTAAATGGGGAGAGAATTTAAAATTCTGAGTTGCAATGGGACTTGGGAGTCCTCTTAAGGTTAACCTCCAGGTTGAGTCGGTGGTGAAGAAGGCGAATGCAATGTTGGCATTCATTTCTAGAGGAATAGAGTATTGGAGCAGGGTTGTGATGTTGAGGCTTTATAAGGCACTGGTAAGACCTCACTTGGAGTACTGTGTGCAGTTTTGGGCTCCTTATTTAAGCAAGGATGTGCTGACATTGGAGAGGGTTCAGAGAACTTTCACTAGAATGATTCCGGGAATGAGAGGGTTAACATGAGGAACGTTTGACCGCTCTTAGACTGTACTCCTTGGAGTTTAGAAGAATGAGGGTGGACGTTAAAGAAACATTTTGAATGCTGAAAGGCATGGACAGAGTGGATGTGGCAAAGTTGTTTCCCATGGTGGGGGAGTCTAGTATGAGAGGGCATGACTTAAGGATTGAAGGGTACCCATTCAGAACAGAGATGCACAGAGTGGATGTGGCAAAGTTGTTTCCCATGGTGGGGGAGTCTAGTATTAGAGGGCATGACTTAAGGATTGAAGGGCACCCATTCAGAACAGAGATGCAAAGAAATTTTTTTAGCCAGAGAGTGGTGAATCTGTGGCATTTGTTGCCACGGGCGGCAGTGGAGGTCAGGTCATTGGGTGTATTTAAGGCAGAGATTGTTACGTATCTGTGTAGCCAGGGCTATCAAAGGTTATGGTGAGATGGCGGGGGAGTGGGATTGAATGGGAGAATGGATCAGCTCATGATAAAATGGCAGAGCAGACTCGATGGGCCAAATGGCTGACTCCTGCTCTTTTGTCTTATGGTCTTATGGTATGACATGTATAGGAAACAGCAAATAAGGTGCTTGAGGAGTATAAAAAGTGAAAAAAAAACTTAAAAGAAATCAGGAGGGCTAAAAGAAGACATGAGGTGGCTTTGGCAGTCAAGGTGAAGGATAATCCAAAGAGCTTCTACAGGTGTATTAAGAACAAAAGGATAGTAAGGGATAAAATTGGTCCCCTTGAAGATCAGAGTGGTCGGCTGTGTATGGAACCAAAAGAAATGGGGGAGATCTTAAATGGTTTTTTTTTTGCGTCTGTGTTTACTAAGGAAACTGGCATGGAGTCAATGGAAATAAAGCAGATAATTAGTGAGGTCATGGAACCTATACAGATTGAAGAGGAGGAGGTGCTTGTTATCTTGAGGCAAATCAGAGTAGATAGATCCCCAGGACCTGACAGGGTATTCTCTTGGACCTTGAAGGAGACTAATGTTGAAATTGTAGGGGCCCTGGCAGATATATTTACGATGTCGGTATCTACAGGTAAGGTGCTGGAGGATTGGAGGATAGCTCATGTTCTGTTGTTTAAAAAAAGGCTCTAAAAGTAATCTGGGAAATTATAGGCTGATAAGTTTGGCATCGGTAGTAGGTAAATTATTGGAAGGAGTACTAAGAGATAGGATCTACAAGTATTCAGATAGACAGGGACTTATTAGGGAGAGTCAACATGGCTTTGTGCGTGGTAGGTCATGTTTAACAAATCCATTAGAATTTTTCAAGGAGGTTACCAGGAAAGTGGATGAAGAGAAGGCAATGGATGTTATCTACATGGACTTCAGTAAGGCCTTTGACAAGGTCCCGCATGGGAGGTTAGTTAGGAAGATTCATTCGCTAGGTATACATGGTGAGGTAGTAAATTGGATTAGACATTGGCTCAATGGGAGAAGTCAGAGAGTGGTAGTGGAGGATTGCTTCTCTGAGTGGAGGCCTGTGACTAGCGATGTGCTCCAGGAATCAGTGCTGGGTCCATTGTTATTTGTCATCTATATCAATGATCTGGATGATAATGTGATTAATTGGATCAGCAAATTTGCTGATGATACAAAGGTTGGAGGTGTAGTGGATAGTGAGGAAGGTTTTCAAAGCTTGCAGAGGGATTTGGACCAGCTGGGAAAATGGGCTGAGACATGGCAAGATGGAGTTTAATACAGACAAGTGTGAGGTATCACACTTTGGAAGAGCAAACCAAGGTAGAACATACAAGGTAAATGGTAGGGCACAGAGGAGTGCAGTAGAACAGAGGGATCTGGGAATACAGATACAAAATTCCCTGAAAGTGGAGCCACAGGTAGATAGGGTATTAAAGAGAGTTTTGGTACATTGGCCTTTATAAATCAAAGTATTGAGCATAAGAGGTAGAATGTTATGGTGAGGTTGTATAAGGCACTGGTAAGGCCAAATTTGGAGTATTGTGTGCAGTTTCGGTCACCAAATTACAGGAAGGATATTAATAAGGTTGAAATAGTGCAGAGAAGGATTTCAAGGGTGTTACCAGGACTTGAGAAACTGAGTTACAGAGAAAGGTTGAATAGGTTCGGAGTTTATTCCCTGGAGCGTAGAAGAATGAGGGGAGATTTGATAGATGTATACAAAATTATGACGGATATAGATAGTGAATGCAAGCAAGCTTTTTCCACTGAGGCTAGGGGAGAAAAAAAAACAGAGGACATGGGTTAAGGGTGAAGTGGGGTAAGTTTAAATGGAAAATTGGGGGGGGGCTTCTTCACTCAGAGTGGTGGGAGTGTGGAATGAGCTTCCAGGTGAAGTGGTAAATGCAGGCTCATTTTTAACATTTAAAAAAAAAACTTGGACGTGTACATGGATGAGAGGTGTATGGAGGGATATGGTCCAGGTGCAGGTCAGTGGGACTAGGCAGAAAAATGGTTTGGCACAGCCAAGAAGGGCCAGAAGGCCTTTTTCTGTGCTGTACTGTTCTATGGGGGGGGGGTTCCTCCAACTTGAGTTGAACTTTGTAACAATGTGATGTCAGAGCTTACCACAGAGTAAAATCTCACGTGAATATTGTCTTTTACCCATTGATATATTTGTAAATATTTTTACAGGTTTGAAAAAGCAGAAAATTAGTATATGGGAATCCCAAACACAACAATACGTCAGATTTACACTCTCTGTCTGGATATTTAAGGACTGACCAGATATTTCCTTGGAAATCAATATGTATGTTGTCGATCCTTGGAGGTAAAGAGGTATTTCATCCCAGCTGGAAAGTTACTTTGTGTCTGAAATGAAGTTTTCTGTTGTAACTCTGTGAAATCTCCCTGAACCGGGTGCTGAGAACACACCAGTCGGAAGGAATTTTTTCACAGCCTACCCACAGTCGCAACAGGGAGTTCACAGTGGGGAAAGGCCATTCGCGTACTCTGTAGGAGGGGCTCCTCTCAGTCGACTAGCCTGAAGATACATCAGCAAGTTCACACCATCGTGAGATGCTCCACCTGTTCTGATTGTGGGAACTAATTAATTCTGTCATCAATACTAAAGTTATGAGAAATTTCACCTGTGAGGGAATGTTGCTCAGACTATGAGAAGACATTCATACACTCAACCACACTGCAGAGACACCAGCAAGTTCACACTGTGATGGCCATTCATCAGCTCTGAATGTAGAAATGGGTTCATTGAGTCATCTCAACTGAATGAATGTCAGCGAGTTCACGCCGAGAAGATGCTGTTCAGCTGCTCAGACTGTGGGAAGGAGTTCACTGGGTCATCTGACTTGAAAGTACATCAGCGAGTTCACACTGGGGAGAGGCCATTCACTTGCTCTGAATGTGGGAAGGGATTCACAGACTCATCCAAAGTACAAAGACATCGGCTGGTTCACACTGGGGAGAGGCCATTCACCTGCTCTGAATGTGGGAAGGGATTCACAGACTCATCCAAGCTACAGAGACACTGGCTGGTGCACACTGGGGAGAAACCATTCACCTGCTCAGACTGTGGGAAGGCATTCACTCACTCATTCCAACTGAAGCTACATCAGCGAATTCACACTGGGGAGAAACCGTTCACTTGCTCAGACTGTGGGAAGACATTCACTCGGTCATCTCAACTAAAGGAGCATCAGCGAATTCACACTGGGGAGAAACCATTCACCTGCTCAGACTGTGGGAAGGCATTCACTCGGTCATCTCAACTGAACGCTCATCAGCGAGTCCATACTGGGGAGAAACCGTTCAGCTGCACTGAATGTGGGAAGAGATTCACTCGGTCATCTGACTTGAAAATACATCAGCGAGTTCACACTGGGGAGAGGCCGTTTACTTGTTCATACTGTGAGAAGGGATTCATTAGGTCATCTGAACTGAATGCACATCAGCGTTTTCACACTGGGGAGAAACCGTTCATCTGCTCAGACTGTGGGAAAAGATTCACTCTGTCATCTCATCTACTGACACACCAGTTAGTTCACACTGGAGAGAAACCTTTCATCTGCTCAGACTGTGGGAAGGATTTCACTCGGTCATCTGGCTTAAAAGTACATCAGCGAGTTCACACTGGGGAGAAACCATTCAGCTGCTCAGACTGTGGGAAGGAGTTCACTCGGTCATCTGACTTGAAAATACATCAACGAGTTCACACTGTGGAGAAGCTGTTTGCCTGCTCTGTATGTGGGAAGGGATTCACAGAGTCATCCAAGCTACAGAGACACCAGCGAGTTCATACTGGGGAGAGGCCGTTCACCTGCTCTGAATGTGGGAAGGGATTCACTCAGTCATTCAACCTTTTGTCGCACCAGCGAATTCACACTGGGGAGAGGCCGTTCACCTGTTCAGAATGTGGGAAAACATTCGCTCACTCATCGACCCTACAGAGGCATGAACGAGTTCATACTGGGGAGAGGCCGTTCACTTCCTCTGAATGTGGGAAGGGATTCATTCAGTCATCTGTGCTACAGAGACACCAGTTAGTTCACACTGGGGAGAAACCATTCACCTTCTCAGGTTGTGGAAAGTGATTCACTCAGTCATCTGACTTGAAACTATATGAGCAAGTTCACACTAGGGGTAGACTATAAGATATAGGAGCAGAATGAGGCCTTGTAACCCATCGAGTCTGTTCCATCATTTCATAATGGCTGATCCAGTTTTCCTCAGCCGCAATCTTCTTTCTTGTCCTCGTATCCCTTCATACCCTGAACAATCAAGAATTTGCCTTTAATATGCATAAAGAACTGGCCTCCACAACTGCCTGTGGCAAAGAATTCCACAGATTAACCACTCTCTGTCCAAAGAAATTCCTCCTTATCTCCATTCTAAAAGGAAACACCTCTATTTTGATGCTCTGTGCTCTGGTCTTAGACTCCCCCACCACAGAAAATATCCTTTTCACATCCACTATATTAAGTCCTTTCGCCATTCGATAGGCTTCAATGAGATCACCCCTCATTCTTCTGAGTTCTTGTGAATACAAGCTCAGAGCCATCAAACGCTCTTCATATGACAAACCATTAAATCCTGGAATAATTTTTGTGAACCTTTTTTGACCCCTCTCCAGTTTCAGCACATCCTTTCTAAAATAACTTGCACACAATACTCTTATGTGAGGCCTCACCAGTGCTTTATACACTTTCAACATTACATCCTTGTTTTTAATAGACCTCTAGAAATGAATGCTATCATTACATTTGCCTTCCTCACCACGGGCTCAGCCTGCAAATTAACCTTTAGGGAATCCTGTATATGGACTCCCCAAATCCCTTGCTCCTCAGATTTTTGTACTTATCTCCATTTAGAAAAAAGTCAACCCTCTCGTTTCTTCTACCAAAGTGCATGAACATATGCTTCCTGACACTGTATTCCATCTGCTATTTCTTTGCCCATTCTCCTAATCCATCTAAGTCCTGTAGCCTCTCTACTTCTTCAAAACCACCTGCCTTCATATCATCTGCAAACTTTGCAACAAAGCTATCAATTCCATTATCCAAGTCATTGACATATAACATAAAAAGAATCAATCCCAACACAGACTCCTGTGGAACACCACCAGTCACTGGCAACAACCAGAAAAGGCTTCTTTTATTCCCACTCTTTGCCTCCCGCCAATCAGCTGCTACTTTATCCAAGCCAGAATATTTCCTGTGATACCATGAGCTCATAGCTTGTTAAGCAGCCTCGGGTATGGCACCTTGTCAAAGGCCTTCTGAAAATCCAATTACACAACATTAACCAATTCTCCTTTGTCTACCCTGCTTGTTACTTTTTCAAAGAATTCCAACAGATTTGTCAGGCAAGATTTTCCCTTGAGGAAAATGGCCTGTGGTCGAGAATTAAAAGCAGCAGCTCACGCAGATTTTTGCTGGAGCTTTGAGCACTCAGCATTTGGGATTGATTAGCAAGAAGAATGTAAAGTTAGGCAGGAGCCAGTGTCAGAGTGAACAGAGTCGGAGTGGAGATTTTGAGGTGTTCTTCGAGGTTTCAGTGAGGAGAGCCTTCAAAGGTTTCAAGGGTACATTTAATGTCAGAGAAATGTGTAAAGTATACATGCTGAAATTCTTTTTTTCGCAACCATCCATGAAAACAGGAGTGCCCCAAAGAATGAATGACAGTTAAATGTTAGAACCCCAAAGCCCCCCCACAGCTCCCCACTCCCAAGTGTAAGCTGCAGCAAAGCAATGACCCCTCCTCCACTAGCAAAAAAAGCATTGGTACCCCCCACCGAGCACTCGAGCGTGCAGCAAAGCATCAATAAAGACACAGACTTGCAGTACCCCAAAGACTACTCATTCACTCAGTAATTTCACATATCATAGGCTCTGTCTCCCTAATAAGGAAAAAAGTGGTATCCCCGTTTCACAGCGAGAGGGGAGACATAACAAACAACTCACTGATTTATGATGTTAAAAGTCTTGCGTTGCTTTTTCTGAGCTCTGAGCCCAAAGAACTCGGGTCTCTGGGCACACAGTCCACAGCTAATTTGCTGCTTTTGATCTTCTGAGTACTCTCATCATACACCAGGTTCCTGCGGAGGCACCGACCTCGAGTCTGCCTGCCTCCACAGCCACAAAACCCTGAAGAGGCACTAGTCTTCTAGGCCACATCCTTGGTACATCGAATAACAGCTAGTCGTGAGACCCCAAGAGTAGGTCCCATTCCCACAAAGAACTGAAATCAGTGTATAACTCCAGGTTAGGGTCTGCAAAAGAAACTTGAAAGGGAAAAATAGAGATAGTAAAGATAGAAATAGAGCTGTTTCTGAAGAATCAAGCAAAGGAGTTGCTGTTGGGTGCCATCGTCTTCACCCTGCAATCTATTAGAGATGGTATAATTAAGCTGAAGATGGAGATTTTTTTGTCCCCTTTACAATTGCTCAGTGAGAACAGTAGGGATGACAGGCAGGATAGTGGAAAGGTCCTCCTGTGGGACACCTCCAGTATCCCTGATGACTACACCTTTGAGAAGTGGATCCAGCTGCATCTTTGAACAATCTGCGTAAAGGAATTGAAGCTGAAACTGAATGAATGGATCATTCAGGAGGCTTCTGGGGTGATAGATATGACATATAGTGAGGTAGTTGCACCCAAAGTGCAGGAGACAGGAAACTGGGTGACAATCAGGAAAGGGAAAGTGGTTAAACAGCCATTGCAGTGTACCCCTGTGGCCATCCCCCTCAACAGTTGGTATATCACTTGTTGGTGTGGGGGTGACCTAGCAGAGGAATGTCATAGCCATTGGGTGTCTGGATCTGTGAGTCAGATGGTGGGGGGGGGGGGGGGGGTTTGGAGAGTTGACTTGTGTTGATAAGTGACACATTAGTTAAGGAAGCAGTCTGGATGTTCTGTGGGTGACAATGATATTTCAGGATGGTATGTTGCCTCTGGTGTGCTAAGGTCTGGGACATCTCTGGTAGAGTGTTCAGCATTCTTAAGGAAGGTGAACAGCAAAGGACATGGTCCATGTAGGTACCAATGATATGGGCAGGTAGAGTAATGAGGTTTTGCAAAGGGAGTTCAGGGAGTAAGGTACTAAAGTGAAGGACAGCACATCCAGGGCTGTGATCTCGATTGCCACCTGTGCCATGTACCAGTAACAGGAAGATTATACAATTTAACACATGGCTAAGGAGTTGGTGCAGGAGCAAGGATGTAAGATTTTTTAATAATTTGAGCTGGTGAAGATTGTGTGTGCAGGAGGGTGAGTTTGTTGGGGCAGAAGGGGCATCATTGATGGAGGGTGGAGGGGATGGACAGGTCTCACACAATAAACACATGCAATTGTGGGTATGGAGTATAAGGTAGAGGGTGAAGGAGTAGGAGAGGAGCGAGAAGGGGAAGGGGAATCTCCTTCACAAAGTCACAACACATTTTGATAATAAAGTTATTTTGAACTTAAACTGAAATGTATTTTTTGTATAATGAACTGTTGAGAAATGTTCTCAATGTAGACCCAAGAGTGGAAAATGAACCCTTCAGCTCCACTGCTCTGTGCCAGCCAAGAACCTCCACCTGAGTCTGTTCAATGTCTGTTTGATCTGTCTCCCTCTAAAGTTTCCTTTCTGTGTACCTGTCCCAGTGTCTGATTTTCTTTCACAACCTCATTTTCCTGCCTTCTACCCATAACCTTTGACATCCTTACACAGATCAACCTCTATTTTTTAATAAACCCGATAACTTGGCCTCTGAGCCATCCATGGCAGTGAATTCTACAGATCACAACCAGCTAGCTAAAAGAAATTTCTCCTCTCTAAATACATGCTCTCTGGTATTAGATATTTTGATCTATCAGGATAAATATACCAACTATCAACTCCTATCTATTGATGTTTCTCATAATCTTCTCAGCCTTAGCCTCTTCCACTTCAGAGAAAACAACCCTATTGTCCAAACTCTTCTTACACAGTAGCTTATACCTCTAATCCAGACAGCAATAGACAGTAGGGGGCAGGAGTAGGCCATTTGGCCCTTCTAGCCAGCACTGCCATTCACTGTGATCATGGCTGATTATACACAATCAGTACCCTGTTCTTGCCCTCTCCCCATATCCCTTGACCCCGCTATCTATAAGAGCTCTATCTAACTCTTTCTTGAATGCATCCAGAGACTTGGCCTCCACTGCCTTCTGGGGCAGAGCTTTCCACATATCCACCACTCTCTGGGTGAAAGAGTTTTTCCGCATCTCTGTTCTAAATGGCCTACCCCTTATTCTTAAACTGTGGCCTCTAGTTCTGGACTCACCCATCAGCGGGAACATGCTTCCTGCCTCCACCGTGTCCAATCCCTTAATAATCTTATATATTTCAATTAGATCCCCTCTCATCCTTCTAAATTTCAGTGTATACAAGCCCAGTCGCTCCAATCTTTCAACATATGACAGTCCTGCCATTCCGGGAATTAACCTTGTGAACCTATGCTGCACTCCCTCAATAGCAAGAATGTCCTTTCTCAAATTTGGAGACCAAAACTGCACACAATACTCCAGGTGTGCACAATACTTCTGCACCCTCTCCAGTGTATCTGTATTAGAGTGGAGAAAAGGGAACAACAGAGGCAAAAGGGAGGAGCTATCCACATTTGATTGGAATTGCACACTAGCAGAATAACAGCATGGCAGCAGTGGGTGGAGTTTCTGGGTCCAATGCAAAAGGCACAGAATAGATACATCCCAAAGACGAAGAAATATTCTAAGGGGAAGATGAGGCAATTGTAGCTGACGAAGTCAAAGACAGCATAAAAACAAAAGGGAGGACATATGATGGTAAAAATTAGTGGGAATCTGGAGCTTTACAAACCAACAGATGCCATCTAAGAAAAAGCAATAAAGAGAGAAAAGATGAAATATGAAGGTAAATGACAGTAAAATAGACGATAAGAATAGGAGCAGAAGTTGGCTATTTGTCCTATTGAGTATGCTCTGCAATTTCACCATCGAAAATCCATTTTCCCTCTCAGCCTTAATCTTCTGTTGTCTCCCCATATCCTTTCATGCCCTGTCTGAATGAGAATCTATCAACCTTTGTCTTAAAAATATACCCAATTACTTTGCCTCCACAGCTGCCTATGGCAATGAGTTCCACAGATTCACCACTCTGGCAAAATAAATTACTCCTGAAAGGATGTCCTCTATTCTGAGACTCTGTCCTATGGTCTTAAATTCCAATAGATTTGCTGGGCAAGATGTTTCCTTAAGCAAACCATGCTGACTATGTGTTGAGGATAAATCTCAGGAGCAGCAGGCAAAACAAATCAGGCCAACCAGAGAATTGTTTCAGACTAAAGGACTTTATTATACATGATATCATGGACAGGCTCTGCACCTGAGAGCGGTGTTCAGGGGCTCTGCTTATATTGCAGACAAGCTTCATTATATAGACACAGCATATGTAACTAAAAGCCCTTAACAAGAACGTTGCTTGACTTTGATTTTGAACTTAGAACTAGATTACAACAAGCAATCACAACATTTTGGTCACATTCCGGCCGGTGCCACAACCTCCTTATTGCAAGGACTTTAGCTAAATCTCAGGAACATTCACAGGTGATTAGGTTAACCCCTACATGTCCAAAGAGTCTTAAATTCTTCCACAGTTCCCTTGTTGATCCTTTCAGATCAACACTCCTCATGAGGTATTTCCTCCTGTTCCTCATGGGGGGAGGGGTTCATATCCCTCTGGAAAAGGGCTTTCTTTGCCAGGATGTACCTTCTCTCCCCACCAGTTTCGCCTACTGTGCATCTCTATCATGGGGATATTTTCAGGTCCGTGTAAGGCTCTTTTCATTAACTGGTAACACAATTGTAATGGTCCACAATTGCCACTATAATTATCCTATGGGTAATCCAGCTTCCCCAGCCAGAAAACCATCACTATTATTTCCCACCATTTTGTTCCTGAGCCAAAATTCTTAAACTGTTTCCCTATCTTCCTAATATCCTCAATCTTTCCCTTAGGTGTTAACTAAGGTCAGTTATGTTTTCTGAGGCATCGAGAGTATAAGTACAATATCCTTGTCCTACCACGGTGCATGTCCCTTCCTTTTTTGGCTAAAAGCAGGTCCAGGGCCATTCTATTTTGCAAGGCTACCATTCTAAGGGCAACTACCTCTGTTGCTAGGTCTTTCACTTGTGTCTGCACTTAACTTAGGCCATTGGCTGTGTCATTGGCCAATTTCTCTAGAGCAGCTGCCATGTTAATTTCTCGCGAATTTCGGACCACACCATGAGGGATACACTATCATCCAAAACCTTCCACTTTCCATGATCCCTCGCTTATTTCGCCTTAAGTAAGGGTGTTGCAATATATCTTTTATAGGATGCATGGAGGGCACATTATAGGCCAGATAACAGCAGCCCATCCAATTTCATCTGGTGGCCCAGGGATAAGCTCTTTACCCACATACCCAGTATGAGGAGGAGGACCTGCCCTCTGTTCAGTACGAGAGCTATTTCCCAAAAATGTCCCATTTCCCTCTGCTGTATTACAATAACAAATTCCATTTACGGTTTTCTGTGGATTTGCTAACTCAAAAGAGGGCATTCTTTTTCCCTCCATTGGGGTATCGAGGTACCATCGTTTGGAAAAAGTACATCCACAATCCCCATTACAATCCTTTATCATAATCTGCGAATCTCTTGTTCTAAGGTCGTTTGAGAATTTGTTGTTTTGGTCCATAAAGTACATGGAGAGCATTTCGCTTCCATTCAGGGGACCCCCCTCCAAGGACATTCCCTGGGTAGCATGCTGAGGTATCTTTACACATACCCAACAAGAGTCCAACTCTTCATTTTGTTTGACACAAAGACAAAAAGGTACTTTTGGGACAAGGCCACACTAAGTCCTCCCAGTTTCAGACCACATAAAAGCATCTGGCTTGTCAGCTTCATGCTTTCTTGTCTTCCAACTCCTGGTGCAGTTTGAACCTATTAGTGTGAATCCATTCTTTTCCTTCAACCTTCGCTGCGGTTTGGGTTGAAATGAAATATTTGTCATTGCATAGTACAATTTGTCATGCACCAATACAGCAAAAATGAGTTTGCAACTCTTGTACTCAATACTATAAAACAACAAATAAAATAAAACAATTAATAAAATCAAGTAACCAGCCAGTACAAGCAATGTCCAGCAGTACAAACGCACAACTCAGCTGCATGACAGCCATAAAACCAGTACTGAAAGTAGCAATATAACAAATGTATGGATGATGCTTAGTTGATTGGTTCAGAGCAATTATAGCTCTGGGGAAAACTATTTTTCAGTCTGAAAGTGCGGGTATAGAAAATCTTGTAATGTCTGCCAGATGGAAGAAGTTGAAACAGATGATTGCATGGGTGTGTATTGTCCTTACAGATGCTTGTAGCTTTCCTTAGGCAGCGTGAGCTGTAGGTGTCCTCCAGGTCTGGGAGTTGTGTCCCGTGATCTCCTGTGCACTGAAGTGTTTTCCTATCAGCTGCTGTACAACTGAGATACCGCACAGAGATGCAGTATATTCAGATGCTCCCTATGGTGCAGCGGTAAAAGGTCACCAGCATTTGTTCAGGTAGACCAGCTTTCTTCAGTGTCTGAGGAAAAACAAGCATCGTTGTGCTTTCTTAACTATTGTTGTGGTGTCAGTGGATCATGCAAGGTCTTCTGAGATGTGTATTCCCAGAAACCTGAAACTGGACACTCTCCGCTATGTCTCCGTTAATGTAGACTGGAGCGTACTCGTCATCCCCTGACTTTACAAAGTTGATAAGTAGCTCCTTAGTCTTTGCTGTATTAAGAGACAGGTTGTTCTCTGAGCACCAGCTCACTAAGTTCTGTACCTCTGCTCTGTATACTGATTCATCCCTGTTGGAGATCAACCCGATCACTGATGTGTTGTCTGCGAATTTGACGATGGTTTTGGTGTTAAATGCAGGTACACAGTTGTAGGTGAAGAGGGAGTAGAGTTATGGGACTCAACACACAACCTTGTGGTGTACCAGTGTTCACGATAGTAGTGGAGGACAAGTAGTGGAAACCCAGTCTCACAAGAAATTGGGGACCCATTTGCAGAGTGATGAGCTGAGGCCTAGATGGAGGAGTTTGGAGAAGAGCTTGCTGATGACAGCATTAAAAGCAGAGTTGTAATCAACAAACAACATCCTCATGTATGTGCCCTTTCCCTCCAGATGTGTCAGGACAGTGTGAAGAGCTAATGAGATGGCATCCTCCACAGACCTGTTTGCTTTATAGGCAGTGTAGCAGGGATAGTGACTTTAATGTGGGAGAGGACCAATCTCTCAAAGCACTTCATTATTGTTGGTGTGAGGGCAACCGGACAATAGTCATTCAAATTGTTTATGTTTGTTCGGGACAGGCACTATGATGGCTGACTTCAGGCACTTGAGGACCATTGCCTGAGATAGAGACAGTTTGAAAATTTAGCATTTGTTAGCAGCACTGTGTAAGGGCCCTTCCATCTAGGAGAAAGAGAGTACTTTTTTAGCTCCTTTACATATAAAGCAACAACTAAACAAGAAATAAGGAAAGAGAAGATAAAGTAAATTAGCACAAAATATAAAAACAGATAGCAAAAGTTTTAATAAATATATAAAGTGGAGAGGGTGGCTAATGTTAATGTAGGTCCCCTGGAAGACGAGAAGGGGAAATTGATATTGTGTGATAAGGAAATGGCTGAGGCATTGAACGACTATTTTGTGTCAGTCTTCATGGTGGAGGACACGTCTAATATGCCAAAGAATGTTATGGACGAAATGGAAGGTGAGGATCTTGATAAAATCACTGTCACTAAAGAGATAGTGATGAGCAAACTAGAGGGCCTGAAGGTAGATAAGTCCCCTGGTCCTGATGGGATGCATCCCAAGGTGCTGAGGGAAATGTTGGAGTTTATAGTAGATGCATTGGTAATCATTTACCAAAATTCTCTAGACTCTGGGCAGATCCCGGTGGACTGGAAGACAGCAGATGTCACACCACTTTTTAAAAACTGATCAGGGCAAAAGACGGGCAAATATGAGTCAGTTAGCTTAACATCTGTAGTGAGGAAAATGCTTGAAGCTGTCATTAAGGAAGAAATAGTGAAACATTTAGAAAGGAGTGGTTCCATTAGACAGATGCAACAGAAAGGGCAGGTCCTGTTTGACAAACTTACTGGAGTTCTTTGAGGACATAATGAGTGCAGTGGATAGAGGGGTCAGGTAGATGTTGTATTATTGGATTTCCAGAAGGCGTTCGATAAGGTGCCACACAAGAGACCTATAAATAAGATATAGATGCATGAAGTCGGAGGAAGTGTATTGGCATGGATGGTGGATTGGTTAACCAATAGAAGGCAGAGAGTTGAAATAAATGGGTGTTTCTCCTGTTGGCAGTCAGTGGTGAGTGGGGTGCTGCAGGGGTCGGTGCTAGGCCCCCAGCTGTTTACCATTTACATTGATAATTTGGAAGAGGGGACTGAGTGTAGCATAGCAAAATTTGCTGATGGCACTAAACTGAGTGGAAAAGCAAATTGTATGTGGAGAGTCTGCAGAGGGATATAGATGGGGTAAGTGAGTGGGCCAAAGTCTGGCAGATGGAATACAACGTTGGTAAATGTGAGATCATCCACTTTGGAAGGAATAAAAGAAAAGCAGGTTATTATTTAAATGATGAAAGATTGCGGCATGCTGTTGTGCAGAGGGACTTGGGTAGGCTTGTGCATGAATTGCAAAAAGTTGGCTTGCAGGTGCAACAGGTTATTAAGAAGGCAAATAGAATGTTGGCCTTCATTACTAGAGGGATTGAATTCAAGAGTAGGGAGGTCATGCTGCAACTATACAGGGTACTGGTGAGGCTGCACCTGGAGTACTGTGTGCAGTTCTGGTCTTCCTACTTGAGGAAGGATATACTGGTTTTGGAAGCAGTGCAGAGGAGGTTCACCAGTTTGATTCTAGGGATGAAGGGGTTAATCTATGAGGAGAGATCCCATCGCCTGGGACTATAACTCTGGAGTTCAGAAGAATAAGAGGGGGGTCTTATAGAAACACAAAATTTTGAACGGGATAGATAAGATAGAAGTAGGAAAGTTGATTCCATTGGTAGGTGAGACTAGAACTAGGGGGCATTGCCTCAAGATTCAGGGGAGAAGATTTAGGTTGGAGATGAGGAGAAACTGTTTTTCCCAGAGAGTGGTGAATCTGTGGAATTCTCTTCCCAGGGAAGCAGTTAAAATACAGTTAGATGAATCTTTACATAGTAGGCGAATTAAGGGTTATGGGGAGAAGGCAGGTAGCTGGAGCTGAGTTTATGGACAGATCAGCCATGATCTTATTGAATGGCAGGGCAGGCTCAATGGGCCAGATGGCCTACTCCTGCCCCAATTTCTTATGTTCTTATGGAACTGAAGTTTATTCCACATTAACCCCACTGACTGGGAGACATCACTGTCACATGGTCAGCTGGAAATGTCCGACCCCTGAAACAACAGCACAGGGTCACAATATAACCAATACACGGAGCTGTTAGATGTACCACTGTGTTCTGATACCAGGCACACTGCACGAACACGTTTGAGTTTGAATCCTACCATAGGAGCTGGGAAATCAATACTGACTTCATGATATTGTAGGGAATAAAAGCGGGTATCATTGCGATGACCGGGATTGTCAGAAAAATACACAAGCCCTTCGTGTGCCGCTCACCCTGCCTGACTCAGTGACTTAGGTCTTCCCCCACTGGACTCGGGGTCTCACTGTTGTCATCAAACCACTACATTGAAGCATTGTGAGACTGAACCCAGACACACCAACTAGCATTGACCTCGGTCAAGATTTCATCTTGGGAGAAACACACACAGCATAACCGGTCTGGCAAAGCTCCTTCTCACACATACACAAGAAGGATTGGCAGACTGTAGTCAGAGCCTCAACAACGTATACTGTTATTTCCCTCAGTAACTTGGAAACCATTCTCTTCAGATATAGTAATTATTTATTTGAACAACTCACAAACATGTCACGTATTGTCAACACACACCAGACATATGATGACACACTGTAACATACAAATACTTAAACGTGCACACTCACCTTCAATGTGTACACACACTGATAAGTATTTACCTCAAGTGTGGTCTATCACTTTAATCAAATGCTTTGCTTAAGTTCATGTGGACCGTGACAAACAGGCTGATGAATACATATACAACATTGTTGGCATCACTGAGTTGTGGTTGAAAGAAGATCATGGCTTGAAGCTTGACATTCTAGGATACATTTTGTATCCAAAGGATAGGCAGAAGGCAGGGGAGGCTCTGTTGATTAAAGAAATAAAATCAAATCCTTAGAGAGAGGTGACATAGGATTGGAAGATGTAGGCACTTTCTGGATAGAGTTGAGAAACTGCAAAAACAAAAAGACCTTGATACAGGCCTCCAAATAGTAGCTAGAATATGATATACAAATTACACCAAAAGATAGAAAAGCCATGTAAACAGGGCAATGTGACAACAGGAATAGAGTTTTCAATATGTAGATAGGAAAATCAGGTTGGTGCTGCATCCCAAGAGAGGGAGTTTGCAGAATGCCTACAAGATGGCTTTACAGAATAGCTTGTGTTGAGCCTGCTAGGAGAAAGGCAATTCTGGACTGTGATTTGTGTAATTAAGCAGATTTGATTAGAGAGCTTATGGTTAAGGAATCCCTAGATTAAGTGATCTTAAAACAATAGAATTTTGCCTGCAGTTTGAGCGGGAGAAGATAAAGTCAGATGTATCAGTAGGATACTGGAGTAAAAGGCATATGGATGAGCTGCCCAAAGTAGATTGGAAAGGGACTCGAGCAGGGATGATGAACCAACAGCAAAGACACGAGCTTCTGGGGGCAATTCGGAAAGCACAGGATAGATAAGTGCCAAAGATGAAGAACTATTCAAATGGGAGGATGAAGTAACTGTATTTGATGAGGGAAGTCAAAGATAGCATAAAAGCAAATAAGAGGGCATAAAATATAGCAAAATTTGCAGGAAGTTGGAGAACGGAGAATGTTTTGATAACCAACAGAAAGCAACGAAAAAGCCATAAGGAGAGAAAAAATGAGGCATGAGGGAAAGCTGGCCAGCAATACCCAAGAGGATCAAAAGGGTACTTTCAAATATATAAAGAGTAAAAGAGAGGCAAGAGTGGATGTTGGACCTCTAGAAAATTACTCTGGAGAGGTAGAAATGGGAGGCAGAGACATGGCTGAGGTACTTATTCAGTATTTTGTGTCGATGTTCACTGTGGAAGGTACTATGGAAGGCCAGAAATGTGAGAGTGTCAGGGGACATAAATGAGTGTTGTTACTATTACCAAAGTGAAAGTGCATGGGAAGATGAAAGGTCTGAAGGTAGATAAATCACCTGGACCAGATGGACTACAGCCCAGTGCTCAGAAGGAATTTGCTAAAGAGAAATTGGATGCATTAGTAAAGATCTTCCAAGAATCACTACATTCCAGAATCATTCAAGAGACTGGAAAATGCAAGTCACTTCACTCTTTAGGAAGGGAGAGCAGCTGAGGAAAGGAAATTATAGGTGAGTTAGTCTGACTTCAAGTCAAGTCACTTTTTATTGTCATTTTGACCATAACTGCTGGTACAATACACAATAAAAACGAGACAACATTTTTCAGGACCATGGTTGTACATGAAACGATACAAAAACTACACTAGACCATAGACCTACCCAGGACTGCATAAAATGCACAAAACTGCAAGCATTACAATAAATAATAAGACAATAAGCACAGTAGAGGGCAGTAAGTTGGTGTCAGTCCAGACTCTGGGTATTGAGGAGTCTGATGGCTTGGGGGAAGAAACTGTTACATAGTCTGGTCGTGAGAGCCGGAATGCTTCGGTGCCTTTTCCCAGATGGCAGGAGGAAGAAGAGTTTGTATAAGGGGTGCGTGGGGTCCTTCATAATGCTGTTTGCCTTGTGGATGCAGTGTGTAGTGTAAATGTCTATAATGGCGGGAAGAGAGACCCCGATGGTCTTAGTGAAATAGTTAGCATGGATGTGGTGTGCTTGGGAAGATGTTGGAGTCCATTATTAAGGATGAGCTTTGGATATATGGAGGTACGTGATAAAATAGGCCAAAGACAGCATGGATTCCTTTAAGGGGAAATCTTGCCTGTCAAATCTGTTGGAACTCTTCGAGGAACAAAAAGGCAAGATAGACAAAAAAATAGTATGGAGACTGAATTGATGCCTTTGTGACCAAGCTTGCAGGTGATATGAAGACAGATGAAGGGACAAGTAGTGTTGCAGAAACTCGGTCTCTGGAGAAACATAGACACATAGAAATCTACAGCACCTTACAGGCCCTTCAGGCCATAATATTATGCCGACCATGTAACCTACTCTAGAATCTGCCTAGAATTTCCCTCCTACAGAGCCCTCTATTTTTCTATGTTCTATGTACCTATCTAAGAATCTTGTAAAAGACCCTATTGTACCTCCTCTACCAACTTTGTCGGCAGTGCATTTCACGCACCCACCACTCTCTGTGTGAAAAACCTACTTCTGACATCCCCCTTGTATCTACTTCCAAGCACCTTAAAATTAGGTTCCCTTGTGTTAGCCATTTCAGCCCTGACAAAAAGCCTCTGACTATCTACACAATCAACGCCTCTCATCATCTTATACATCTCTATCAGGTCACCTCTCAACCTCTGTCATTCCAAGAAGAAAAGGCCAAGTTCACTCAACCTATTCTCATAAGGCATGCTCTCCAATCCAGGCAACATCCTTGTGAATCTCCTCTGTACTCTCTCTATAGAATTCACATCCTTTCTGTAATGAGGTAATCAGAACTGAACATGGTTCTCCAAGTGGGGTCTCACTAAGGTCTTATATAGCTGTAACGTTACCTCAGGGCTCTTGAACTCAATCCCATGGTTGATGAAGGCCAACACACCATACGCCTTCTTAACAACACTGTCAACCTGCGCATAGACAGATCAGGAAAATGGGCAAAGAAATGATAGATAAAACATAGTGCAAGGAAATTGTACATGCACTTCGGTACAAGGAATAAAGAAATAGACTATTTTGCAGATAGAGAGACCATTCAAAAATCAGAGATGCAAAGTGACTTGGATGACATTGTGCAGGATTCCCTCAAGGTTAACTTGCAGTTTGATTCAGTGGTAAGATAGATTCTTGAACTCAATCCCACAGTTGATGAAAGCCAACACACTACACGCTTTCTTAACACAGTGTCAACCTGTGCAGCAGCTTTGGGTGTCCTATGGACATGGACCCCAAGTACTCACTGATCCTCCACACTGCTGAGAGTCTTACCATTAATATTATATTCTGTCTTCAAATTTGACCTTTCAAGATGAACCATTTCACACTTAACAACACACAGAGAATGCTGGTGGAACACAGCAGGCCAAGCAGCATCTATAAGGAGAAGCACTGTTGTCGTTTCAGATTGAGACCCTTCGTCAGGACTAACTGAAAGGAATGACAGTAAGAGATTTGAAAGTAGTGAGGGGAGGGCGAAACACGAAATGATAGGAGAAGACCGGAGGGGGTGGGCTGAAGCTAAGAGCTGGAAAGGTGATTGGTGAAAGTGATACCGAGCTGGAGAAGGGAAAGGATCATGGGATGGGAGGCCTCGGGAGAAAGTGGGGGGGGGGGGAGAGAAGCACCAGAGGGAGATGGAGAACAGGCAAACAACTAAATATGTCAGGGATGGGGTAAGAAGGGGAGGAGGGGCATTAACGGAAGCTAGCGAAGTAAATGATCATGCCGTCAGGTTGGAGGCAACCCAGCCAGTATATAAGGTGTTGTTCCTCCAACCTGAGTTTGGATTCATTTTGACAGTAGAGGAGGCCATGGATAGACATATCAGAATGGGAATGGGACGTGGAACTAAAATGTGTGGCCACTGGGAGATTCTGCTTTCTCTGGTGGACCGAGTGTAGATGTTCAGCGAAACGATCTCCCAGTCTGCGTCGGGTCTCACAAATATATAAAAGGCCACACCAGGAGCATGGATGCAGTATACCATACCAGCCGACTCACAGGTGAAGTGTCGCCTCACCTGGAAGGACTGGGGCCCTGAATGGTGGTGAGGGAGGAAGTGTAAGGGCAGGTGTAGCACTTGTTCGGCTTACAAGGATAAGTGCCAGGAGGGTGATCAGTGGGTAGAAATGGGGTGGGGGGGAACAAGTGGACAAGGGAGTTGCGTAGGGAGCGATCCCTGCGGAAAGCAGAAGGGGGGGGGGGATCCTACAGGATCCCACTACCAAGCACATCTTTCCCTCCCCCTCTTTCTGCTTTCCGCAGGGATCGCTCCCTACGCGACTCCCTTGTCCACTTGTTCCCCCCCCCATCCCTTCCCACCGATCTCCCTAATATGGCAGGTAGGTTTGCTAGAGAGGCTCCAGTGGATTTAAACTAGATATGGGGGGTGGAGGGGATCCAGAGTATAGGAACAGATGTATCGGAGAAGGAAGAAAAAGAAGACAGTAAAGTTCTTTGTACTGATAGAGATAAACAGAGGAAGAGGTGGAGAATCATAAATGCATTTATTTTAATGCTAGAAGCATTGTAAGAAAGGTGGATGAGCTTAGAGCATGGATTGATACCTGGAAATATGATGTTGTAGCTATTAGTGAAACATGGTTGCAGGAGGGGTGTGATTGGCAACTAAATATTCCTGGATTTCGTTGCTTCAGGTGTGATAGAATCGGAGGGACAAGAGGGGGAGGTGTTGCGTTGCTTTTCAGAGAAAATGTTACAGTGGTGCTCTGGCAGGATAGATTAGAGGGCTCGTCTGGGGAGACTATTTAGGTGGATTTGAGGAATGGGAAAGGTGTAGTAACACTTATAGGGGTGTATTATAGACCACCCAATGGGGAGTGAGAATTTAGGAGCAAATTTGCAAGGAGAAAGCAGATATTTGTAGTAAGCACAGGATTGTGATTGTGGGAGATTTTAATTTTCCACACATAGACTGGAAAGCCCATACTGTAAAAGGTATGGATGGTTTGGAGTTTGCAAAATGTGTGCAGGATAGTTTTTTGCATCAGTACATAGAGGTACCAACTAGAGAAGGGGCAGTGCTGGATCTCTGATATATTTAGTTTTTATTTGTTTTTCTCTCCCCTTTTTTTCTTTCTCTCTCTGTCCATCACTCTGCCTGTTCTCCATCTCCCTCTGGTGCTCCCCCTCCCCCTTTCTTTCTCCCAAGGCCTCCCGTCCCATGATCCTTTCCCTTCTCCAGCTCGGTATCACTTTCACCAATCACCTTTCCAGCTCTTAGCTTCATTCCCCCCCCCTCCTCCGGTCTTCTCCTATCATTTTGCATTTCCCCCTCCCCCCACTACTTTCAAATCTCTTACTATCTTTCCTTTCAGTTAGTCCTGACGAACTGTCTCAGCCCAAAACGTCGACAGTGCTTCTCCTTATAGATGCTGCCTGACCTGCTGTGTTCCACCAGCATTTTGTGTGCATTGTTGTTTGAATTTCCAGCATCTGCAGATTCCCTCGTGTTTGCATTTCACACTTATCTGGGTTGAACTCCATCTTTCAATTTTCAGCCCAGTTCTGCATTCTATCAATGTTGTGTTGTAACCACTGACAATCCTCCAGATTATCCACAATACCCCCAAATTTTGTGTCATCAGCAAACTTACTAACCCACTCTTCAACTTCTTCATCCAGGTCATTTAGTCATTTACAAAAATCACAAAGAGGAGGGGTCCCAGAACAGATCCCTGAAGAATACCACTGGTCACCGTCCACCATGCAGAGTACAAACCATCCACAACCACACTTTACCTTCTGTAGGCAAGCAAATTCTGGATCTGCAAAGTCTCCTTGGATCCCATGCCTGATTACTTTCTGAACAAGCCTCACATGGGTAACCTTATCAAATGCTTTACTGAAATCCATATACACTACATCCACTGCTCTAATTTCATCAATGTGTTTTGTTACATCCTTAAAGAATTCAATCAGGTCAAGGTCCCCTTTATTCTCACTCACAGCCTCCTGCCTGTCACTCATTCCTCGATCCATGTCAGTATTTTTCTGTAATGCCATTTGATTTTTTTTCTTGTGTGGCACCTTATCGAACGCCTTCTGAAAATCTAAGTAAATGACATCCACTGCCTCTCCTTTGTCCATCCTGCTTTCTGCTTCCTTGAAGAACTCTTAACAGGTTTGTCAGGCAAGACCTCCCTTTACAGAAACCATGTTAACTTTGACTAACTTTATCATTAATCTCCAAGTACACCAAAACCTTATCTTTAATAATAGACTGCAACATTTTTTCAACCACTGCGAGGCTAACTGGACTATAATTTCCTTCCTTTTGCCTTCCTCCATTCTTGAAGAGTGGAGTGACATTTGCAATTTTCCAGTCTTCTGGGACCATGGTGGAATCAGGTGATTCTTGAAAAATCATGACCAATGCATCCATTATCTCTTCAGCAACTTCTATCAGGATTCTGGGATGTAGTCCATCTGGTTCAGATAACTTTTTTACCTTAAGACCTTTGAATTTGTCTAGCACTATTTCCTTTGTGATAGCAATGGCACTCAGTCCTACTCCCTGACACTTACAGACCTCAGGCAAACAGCTAGTGCTTCCAGAGTAAAGACCATATATAACCGTATTACAATTACAGCACAGAAACAGGCCATCTCGGCCCTTCTAGACCATGCCAAATGCTTACTCTCACATAGTCCCACCGACCTGCACTCAGTCCATTACCCCCCATTCCTTTCCTGCCCATATACCTATCCAATTTTTTTAAAATGACAATATTGAACCTGCCTCTACCACTTCTCCTGGAAGCTCGTTCCACACAGCTACCACTCTCTGAGTAAAGAAGTTCCCCCTTGTGTTACCCCTAAACTTTTGCCCCTTAACTCTCAACTCATGTCCTCTTGCTTGAACCTCCCCTTTTCGCGATGGAAAATGCCTATCCATGTCAACTCTTTGTATCCCCCTCATCACTTTAAATACCTCTATCAAGACCCCCCTCAACCTTCTATGCTCCAAAGAATAAAGACCTAACTTGTTCAACCTTTCTCTGTAACTTAGGTGCTGAAACCCAGGTAATATTTTAGTAAATCTCCTCTGTACTCTCTCTATTTTGTTGACATCTTTCCTATAATTCGGTGACCAGAATTGTACACAATACTCCAAATTTGGCCTCACCAATGCCTTGTACAATTTTAACATTACATCCCAACTCCTATACTCAATGCTCTGATTTCTTTTAGCTTTTCTAATTTCTTTCTAAGAATCTTTTTACATTCTTTATATTCCTCGAGCACCTCATTTACTCCAAGCTGTCTTTATTTATTGTAGATCTCTCTTCTTCCGAACCAAGTTTCCAATATCCCTTGAAAACCATGGCACTCTCAAACTTTTAACCTTTCCTTCCAATCTAACAGGAACATAAAGATTCTGCACCCTCAAAATGTATCCTTTAAATGACCTCCATTTCTCTCTTACATCCTTCCCATAAAACAAATTGTCCCAATCCACTCCTTCTAAATCCTTTCGCATCTCCTCAAAGTTAGCCTTTCTCCATTCAAAAATCTCAACCCTGGGTCTCCATAATTATATTGAAACTAATGGCATTGTGATCACTGGATCCGAAGTATTTCCCACACATACCTCTGTCACCTGACCTATCTCATTCCCTAACAGGAGATCCAACACTGCCCCTTCTCTAGTTGGTACCTCTATATATTGCTGCAAAAAACTATCCTGCACACATTTTACAAACTCCAAACCATCCAGCCCTGAACCATCCAGACTGAAGCAAAGAACTTATTAAATTCATCTGCCATTTCTTTGTTCCCCCCCATTACTAACTCCCAGCATAATTTTCCAACAGTCAAATATCAACACCCTTTTACACTTCATGTAACTGAAAAAACTTTTAGTATCCTGCTTTATATTTTTTGGCTAGTTTGCTCTCATATTTCATCTTTTTCCCTTCTTATACTTTTTACGTTACCTTTTGTTGGACTTAAAAGCTTCATAATCATGCAATTTTCCACTCATTTTTGCTATCATATGCCTTTTCCTTAGCTTTCATGCAGTCCTTAACTTACCTTGTCAGCCACAGTTGCCTACCCCTGCCATTAGAGAGCTTCTTCTGTGGGACATATCTATCCTGCACCTTGTGAACTTCCCTAGCAACTTCAGCCACCTTCGCTCAGCCGTTATCCCAGCCAGTATCCTCCTCCAGTCCACCTGGGCAATCTCCTCTCTCATCACTCTGTAATTGTTTTTATTCTATTGTGATACTGATACATATGACTTACGCTTCTCCCTCTCAAATTGCAGTATGAATTCAATCATCTTATGATGACTGTCTCCTAAGGGTTCCTTTATGTTAAGCTCCTCAATAAAGTCAGGGTTATTACACAACACCCAATCTGAGATAGTCTTTCCCCAAGTAGAGCCAAGTGCAATCTGCTCTAAAAAGCCATCTCGTAAACATTCAACAAATTCCCTGTCTTGTGATCTGACACCAACCTGATTTTCCCAATCCCCTTGCATATTGAAGTGAAACTTTCCTGAACTTCTTATTTCTCTCCCTATTTGCCTCTGCATACTTCTCAGTCTACCGTGGTACAGTCTTTATCCTATCAATGCCCATTTTAATAGGAATGGCTGCCAATACAGTTTAGTGAATAAGGTGGCATAAACTCTCATTATAAAAATCCACACCATCCTCAGCATTCAGACACTCATCACATAAAACCATCAATACTTTAATTCCTTTCTTTATGAAACTGGCAACACCACCCCCTCTACCAACTAATCTATCACGCCCAATAGCACAGAAAAGCTTAAATATGTGAATAACCAGGTTTCCTGAATGCATATAACATTGGGAGGATTTGACAAATCAAAAATAATCTTCTTAACGTCTTCACCATTAGAAATCAGGCTTCTTGCATCCCACTGAAATATTTTAAATCCCATTGTTTACCTTCACAAGTAGGCTGTGATACAGATTTCCCACCGAACAGAGCTTCCCACAGTTATACCAAGATACCTTTCTGAAGTTTTCACAAGGTTTTAATTTCTTCAGTGTGACTAGATGTCTGAGTAGTACAATTTACCACATCCATTTGAGACGGGGTCCTGAGTTGACCTTGTGAACTGTGCTCTTAAAAAGAAAGAGAGAGAGAGGGAGGTGTACAATGCAGAGACTTCATTATTAAGAGAGAGAGAGGCCAAGAATGCTCATAAGATTGATGTTATGGATTCTCGGTAGTTTGTTACATTTCTACAAGGGCACTGCCTGCTTGTAAGTTCTTACAGAGAGAGAAGGGTGGAGCAGTTTGATGGCCAGCTGGTGTTCAGCATGCTGAGATAAATGCCAGGGCAGCTGCTGGACACGTACACACATGGTTTTGGACACTGGATGAGCTTTGTGGTGCCCACAGGAAGGTGGGTTTTGGAGGATCGATCAGGAGAATTGATCAGTGGCTCTCGCAGTTCAGAAAAGCTGTGGCCGGTGGGGAGTTATTTGTGTGTCCAACCTTTGCCTAGGTTGGTAATTCCACCACAGAAGAATGGTCACTTTTGGTCACAGTTGGTCATTTTTAAAAGGATTCCGGAGGACAACGGGAAGATTAACAGCACCAGCTCACCTGAAGACCTGCATACCTCTCTCTCTCTCCAACTCAACTCAACTAAATATCACAAACTGAACTGAACTTTCTTCATCATCATAAGACTGTATCCATTTACCCCTACACTTGAAAAAGCTTGGTTTTCTATTTCCACACACACATATATATATATCGTAGCTAACCTGTTTGATATACCTGCATTTATATTACTGTATTGCGTAGTTACTAATAAGCACTATTAGTTAATAGCAGTACCAGACTCCAAAGTGTTTTCCATTTCTGCTGGTTCTTTAACCCGTCACGGGGTGCGTAAAAATTGGGGGCTCATCCGGGATTTGAACGAATTGTGTAGGGGCTTGTTTGAATGGATTGGGGAAAATACCTTTTGATTTGGTTGTGTGGAAGAACAGCAGAAATGGATTTTGAGGATTTTCTGGCAATACCAGACCCTGCAGGCTTAAACAAAGCTAAAAAGGAGGAGTTGTGGGAAGTTGTTGATGCATTGAAACTTAAGGCAAAGAAGGGTATGACGAAGGTGGAACTCCGAAGGATAATAGTCGAGCACTATATTTCTATAAAGCAATTTAGTGAGGAGGAGTTAAAAACGTTTCTGTTAGGTAAAGAGGAGCTCCAGTTGTGACTGGAACAAATGAAGCTAGAGAGAGAGTTAAATTGGAGAGAGAAGAAGCAGAAAAACAGAGACAGTTTGAGAGAGAGAAATGACAGTGACAGAATCAAGTGCCTGGTAGTGGTTATGAGCGGGTGGGGGCATTTAGTGTCAGCCAAGAAATTAAGTTAGTACCACCATTTGATGAAGCTGAGGTTGACCTGTATTTCCTACACTTCAAAAAGGTGGGCCAGACTTGACAATGGACAAGGGATCAGTGGGCTGTCATATTACAAAGTGTGTTGAAGGGAAAGGCTCAGCAGGCATATTCTGCCCTGTCCCTTGAACAGTCGAAGAATTATGCCACGGTGAAGGATGCTGTGCTTAAAGTTCATGAGTTGGTTCTGGATGCTTATAGACAGAAGTTCAGAGGTTTGAGGAAGCCTTGGAACCAAGCTTATGGGGAGTTTGCCCATGAAAAACGGGTATAGTTTGATCGGTGGTGTACCTCAAAATGGGTGGATGGGGATATTGACAATTTGATAGAGCTGATATTGATTGAAGAATTAAAAAATTGTGTCCCTGACAACATAAGGATGTACCTGAATGAGAAAGAGGCTGTGACCCTGTCAGAGTATGCTAAGTTAGCAGACGAGTATGCTTTGATCCACAAGGTAAAGTTTCTCCCGAGCAAGAGCTATCAAAGGGGTAGCAGGGATGGCAGAGATAGCTCACCAGCTAAGCCAGAAAGTAACGAAAAAGGTAAGGAGGAAGGAAAGCAGTCGGGAGGAAAGTTTCCCAGTTTAACGTGCTTCTATTGTAGGAAGCCTGGTCACATGGCATCTAATTGTTTTGCTCAGAAAAAGGATAAACAAAAAGAAAATGTGACAACCTTAACTGCTTGTGTCCAGCCGGTTGAAATATTGCTGGAGAAGGAGGGGTCAGTTCGAGTTCAAGAAGGACTCGAGAGATTTATTTCAGATGGGTTTGTGTCTGTGTAGGAGGATACTGACTGCGATGATGGCAGAACAGAGATGATTGAAGTCTCTGTGAATTGTTCATAGGGTGCAGGATAGATGTGTCCCACTGAAGAAGTTCTTGTAATGCCCTGTTCCAGTTGAGTTCCAACTTGTGCACATTTGACTGTTTAATTAGAATGGGCCCTGCTATAAACACTGTGAGTTAAAATTGACCGATCCTTCGTTCATTCTCCGATGCCCCACACCTTCTTGTGAGTTCCAACACTTAAGCAGTGCTCACTAGTGTGTCTCCCCAGACCTCACTTTTATCCCTACTCATGGTGTCTCAGGTGTCAATCAGTTTTGAATGGCTTATTCCATCAAACCAGCCCACTCCGGCTGTCCACTGAGGAATTTTAATGAACAGAATGGTACCAAGTAAACAGCCCTCGCTGGAGCCATAAGTCTTTCAGGAGTCATAATATGGTGGGTTAACAAGTCTCTCTCTCCCGATGTTATCTCTCCCTTATATGAAGCAAACGTTCCAGTCCCAGTATGTTTTCCCTTTGTCTCTCTTTCTCTCTCATTAGCAGCGTGGTAACAGTAACAGTTTGTGATTCTCCCGGGGGGGTGGGGGGAACATGGGCAGCTCTGTACCCTTCTGCCCATCAGAGTTGTTCATCCTTCATAACACCCCCATCCTTCTAGGAATTTCCACCAAAGGGAAAATTAACTAATACAGCGTCTTACAGAATTACAGAATCTAACTAAATACAGAAGTGTTTTTAACTACAAAGCAGTATAGATATACATTCAACTTAGCATCTAGATAAACAGTCAGCGATAACATTGCCACTTCCTTTAATATGTTGTATCTGAATATCAAACTCTTGTAGCATCAGACTCCAGCTTAGTAATCTCCTGTTTTTATTTTTCATGTTAACCAGGAATACCAAAGGGTTGTGATCTGTATAAACAATTAAGGGTTTTTGTGCTGAACAAATGTACACTTCAAAATGTTGTATTGCCAAAACAAGTGCCAACAATTCTTTTTCTACGGTAGAGTAATTCCTCTGGTGCACATTGAACTTCCGAGAGAAATACGCTACCGGGTGTTCCACCCCATCCCCTGCTTTCTGCAATAAGACTGCCCCTGCAGCCTCATCACTTGCATCAGTCGCCAGGGAGAAAGGTTCTAACAAGTCAGGTGCCTTTAACACAGGGTGATGGCACACAATGGTTTTTAACTTGTCAAAAGCATCCTGACAAGAATTGTTCCACTCAAATTTTTCTTCCTTCCATAGGAGTTTGGTAAGTGGGAGGATGATATCAGCAAAGTTCTTAAAAAATTTTCGATAGTACCCCACCATGCCCAAAAATCTTCTCAAGGCTCTTTTATTTGTTGGTACAGAAACCTCAGAAATAGCCTGTACTTTTGCCTGCACAGGAGCCAACTGCCCCTGCCCTACCACATACCCCAAGTAGGTGATTGTGGCATGACCAAATTCACTCTTTGCAAGGTTCACTGTAAGTTGGGCTGGTTTTAAGCAGGTTTTCTACAGCCTCAATGTGCTCATTCCAGGTGTCATTCCAAACTATCACATCGTCAATATAAGCCTTGGTATTTGTTAACTCTTTTATCACCATGTCAATCATCCTCTGAAATGTCCCTGGTGCATTTTTCATTCCGAACGGCAAGACGTTGTACTCGTAAAACCCGGATGGGGTGACAAAGGCTGAAATTTCTTGAGCCCTGTCCGTTAAAGGAACGCACCAGTATCCCTTTAACAAGTCAATCTTAGTGATGTACCTCGCTTTCCCCATTTTATCAATGCAATCATCCACCCTAGGGATAGGGTAAGCATCTGTCTGCGTGACAGCATTCACCTTTCTATAATCGGTACAGAATCTTATGGTACGGTGGTTTCGGTACTACCACGCAGGGAGAGGCCCATGCAGAAGAGGATTCACGAATTATACCAGAAGCTAGCATATGCTCAATTTCTTTTTCTACTAGCTTGCTCTTTTCCAAATTCATCCAATAAGGGGATTGTTTAATAGGCTGGGTCGAGGTAACAATGACATCATGCTCTGTTCCTTTACACCTCCTTGGAACATCTGGACATAAATCTGTATGCAATTTAATGAGCTGTGTTAACTGCTCTCTTTGTTCAGGCTCTAGGTGATTGACTTTATCAGCAAGGTTGGCTAGAATAACCGAGTTCTCTAGTCTGGTGGGTATTATACTTATATTTTCAAAACACTCTGGTTCCTCCTCAACACTCCTCTCTGCCTCATCAGTTTTTGTGACTGCACCGACCACCGCGGGGGTCGTTTCATGATAACCTTTCAGCATGTTTACATGAACCAACTGGTTTGGCTTGTGTCTATCAGGGGCTTCAATCACATAATTCAGCGAGTCTATTTTCTTAACTACTTTGTATGGTTCTTGAAACCTTGCCTGTAAGGGGTTGGTGACTACAGGGAACAGGACCAAAACCTTATCGCCCACGTGAAATTCTTGCTCTCGGGTACGTTTGTCATACCATTGTTTCATTCTTGTCTGGGAGTCTTTTAAAATTTCCTTTGCCAAGGTGCATACCTTATGGAGTCTTTCCCAGAATTTTAAAAAGTAGTCAATCACACTGACTTGAACGTTCGGACTAGACCACTTCTCTTTAAGTAGGGTTAAAGGTCCCCTGGGCCTGTGACCGAAAATGAGCTCAAACAGACTGAACCCCAGAGATTCCTGAACCGTATCCCTTACTGCAAATAACAGAAGTGGTAATGCATCATCCCAGTCTCGAATGTTGTCCTGACAGTAAGTTTTAATCATGATCTTTAGTGTAGCGTGGAATCTTTCCAATGCTCCTTGAGATTCCGGATGGTATGCAGAAGCTAAAATTTGTTTAACTCCCATCTGTGTCATCATTTGCTGAAATGCTCTGGATGTAAATATACTCCCCTGATCCGATTGTATTTCCTTAGGTAGACCCACTGTGGTAAAGAATTTAATGAGTGCCTTCACCACCGCAGGGGTCCTAATATTCCCCAGGGGCACAGCCTCTGGAAATCATGTAGCGGCACACATCATGGTCATGACATACTGCTGCCCACTCGCTGTTCTAGGCAAAGGACCCACAAAATCCACAATAATTCGGGAGAAAGGCTCCTCAAAAGCGGGTATTGGTCTGAGAGGTGCCTTAGGGATAACCTGGTTCGGCTTTTCTACCACCTGACATGTATGGCACCTTTTACAATAATCAGCTATATCCTTCCTATTTTTGGCCAATAGAAATCTTTCATAACCCTATCCACGGTCTTCCTTACTCCCAAATGTCCACCTAGAGGTCCCTTGTGAGCTAAGTTCAAAATTTCATCCCGATACTCCTTCGGTACCACCACCTGATGTACCACCACCCAGTCCTCATCGACTGGCACCGTGGTTGGCCTCCACTTCCTCATCAACACTCCATCCTTCAGGTAGTAGCCCTCTGGTTCTTTATCCAGTTCTGTCTCAGAAAGAACTGACTCTCTCAATGCCACAAGCTCCTCGTCACGTCCCTGCTCCTTTATAAATTATTTCCTTGCTAAGGGTAGGTCTACCTCCTCTCCTTTATCCTCTTTCACCTCCCTATTCTCCGCTTTACCATCCCCTAACCCCTCTTGGTACAGAGTCGGTAAAAACGTCTCAGCCAAATTAACACTGGACCCATTTAAACTGTCCTCTTTCTCAGCCGCCTTTCTCAACATACTGCGAGTGATCGCGCATGCGGGATAGATCTTAGAATCTAGGGGTGTGTCCTCTGCACTCACAGGCTTACTTGTCAGCTTCACTGCTGAACACATGTCACCACCTGCTAAATCGTTACCAAGAAGGACGTCCCTGCCGTCTCTCAGTAATTCTGACTGCACCCCTACTTCGACTGGTCCAGATACCAGGTCACATTTTAAAATGATCCTGTGCAAGGGTACAGCTTCTGTCCCTTTTCCTATGCCTCTTAATACCACATCTCCAGTTTCAGGACCAAAATCTAGCACCTTACTTAGGATCAATGACTGGTCAGCCCCAGTATCTCTCCAAATTCTCACTGGAACTGGGGTTTCTCCTTCTTTCACAGACACTATCCCCTCCGAAATAAATTTCTCACGGCCCTCTCGTACTCTATCTTCCTTTGCCTCCCTCATCGATCTGCTAATGCAACCTGTAGGGATTGCTGTTTTCCCTTTTCCCTTTTCCTCCTTCTTCGGAGCAAAGCACTTAGCTGCAATATGCCCAGCCTTTCCACAATTATAACAGGTCAAGCCAGGAACTTTCCTGCCAGCCTGCTTGTCCTCCTTACCTTTACCACTAGCTCCCGGCTTATTCTCTACCTTAGCCGGTGGACTTTCTTTACCGTCCCTACTGCCTTTCTGGTAACTCTTATTTGAGGAAAACCTTGTCTTGTGGGTTAGGGCATTTTCATCTGTGAACCTGGCAAATTCCGATATAGACTTATTCGTCTTCTCGTTCAGATACATCCAGATATTATCCGAAACACAACTTTTAAATTCCTCAATCAGAATTAGCTTTCTGAAACAATGGAAATCCTCCTCCACCCTTTCTGCAGCACACCAACGATCCAAGAGCACACGCTTTTCATAGGTAAACTCTGCATACGTCTGATTCCACAGTTTCTTTAAATCTTTGAACTTTTGTCTATACACTTCAGGTACCAACTCATAGGCCTGAAGGATAGCCTGTTTTACTTCCTCATAATCCTCAGACTTCCCCTTGGACAACGCCGCATATGCCTGTTGAGCCTTCCCTTTTAATACACTTTGTAACAACGCCACCCACTGATCGCTAGGCCACTTCTGATTCACTGTCACCTTTTCAAAATGCAAGAAGTAACTATCAACATCTGTCTCCTCGAACGGAGGTACTAACCTAAACTCCCTACTAACATTAAACTTCTCTCTTGAGCCTTCCCCTTGGTCTCTTCCCTGTTGCTTCAACCTCTCCATTTCCAGCGCATGCTGCCTCTGTTTCTCCTTTCCCCTTTCCTCCAACTCCCTTTTGGCTCTCTCCTTCTCCTTTTGTGCCTCTAACTCAGCTTTTTCCTCTCCCATGCAGCTCTTTTCCACTCCCTTTTCGCTTCTAACTTCTTTAGCTGGAGCTCATACTCCCTTTTCTTCTGTTCCGCGTCCAACCTTAATCTTTCCATCTCTAACTGAACCACCCCAACAACTGGTTTCTTCTCAGGGAACAGGTTCAATACATCAGGTGTGAACACATCCTCAGATATATAATACTGGGCTATGGCCCTCTGTATCTCCCACTTTTTCATTGACGACTTTACCTCTGAGATATCTAATTGTTTCACAACCTCCACCATGTCCGTCTTTGTGGCACCCCCTAGCGCCTTCAAAGTCGGGCTTTCTAAAAATTTGTCTATATCCATCTTTGCTGGTTTCCCGTCTGGTTACCCACGCAACCAGATCAAATAATGGACTTATAGCCCGATTCACTGGCCCCCCCAATTTGGTATCAAATCTTGAGACAAAGCCCCAATTTTTTACGTACCCCATAATTGGGTGTCTGACCAGCAAAGGTAGAAGAATCCGTTGGAGTCTGGTGGTACTATTTTCAAACAGTGTCTATTAGTAAAATATACAAATCAATATCAACAATGCAAATATATAGATAATACACGTTAGCAATACTAAACCTAAAAGTGTGGGTATAATAATAATCAATAATAAACAAGCTCTATCGATGTCCAGGGGATAATGAATTGTCATATGTGAATATAATGTTCAGTTCAGTTCATACATGCTGAGGTAGTTGTTGGTTCTTGTGTTTTAATCATGAGAGAGAGAGAGAGAGAGAGAGAGAGAGAGAGAGAGAGAGAGAGAGAGAGAGAGAGAGAGTGAGCAAACAGTGACAGCTACAGTCAGGCAAATCTTCCTTTATGTTCTTGATCCGTTGATGTATTGTGGCCATTCAGGTATGACCCCTCTGTCCTTCAGCTAGACCGTTCTTCTGTGGTGGACTCATCACCCAGGCAAGGGTGGACACACACACAAGCCCTCACCGGCCCTGCCGTAACACTGTGAGTTAAATTGACCGATCCTTTGTTCAGTCCCCGATGTCCCACACCTTTACATGGGTTCCAACACTCAAGCAGTGCTCACTAGTGTGTCTCCTGGTGTGTCCGAGGGGTGTCTCCCCAGACCTCACTTTTATCCCCACTCACAGGGTCTCAGGTGTCAATCAGTTTTGAATGGCTTAGTCCATCAAACCAGCCCACTCCGGCTGTCCACTGAGGAATTTTAATGAACAGAATGGTACCAAGTAAACAGCCCTCTCCGGAGCCATAAGTCTTTCAGGAGTCATAATATGGTGGGTTAACAAGTCTCTCTCTCCCGATGTTATCTCTCCCTTATATGAAGCAAACGTTCCAGTCCCAGTATGTTTTCCCTTTGTCTCTCTTTCTCTCTCATTAGCAGCGTGGTAACAGTAACAGTTTGTGATTCTCCCGGGGGGGTGGGGGGAACATGGGCAGCTCTGTACCCTTCTGCCCATCAGAGTTGTTCATCCTTCATAACACCCCCATCCTTCTAGGAATTTCCACCAAAGGGAAAATTAACTAATACAGCGTCTTACAGAATTACAGAATCTAACTAAATACAGAAGTGTTTTTAACTACAAAGCAGTATAGATATACATTCAACTTAGCATCTAGATAAACAGTCAGCGATAACATTGCCACTTCCTTTAATATGTTGTATCTGAATATCAAACTCTTGTAGCATCAGACTCCAGCTTAGTAATCTCCTGTTTTTATTTTTCATGTTAACCAGGAATACCAAAGGGTTGTGATCTGTATAAACAATTAAGGGTTTTTGTGCTGAACAAATGTACACTTCAAAATGTTGTATTGCCAAAACAAGTGCCAACAATTCTTTTTCTACGGTAGAGTAATTCCTCTGGTGCACATTGAACTTCCGAGAGAAATACGCTACCGGGTGTTCCACCCCATCCCCTGCTTTCTGCAATAAGACTGCCCCTGCAGCCTCATCACTTGCATCAGTCGCCAGGGAGAAAGGTTCTAACAAGTCAGGTGCCTTTAACACAGGGTGATGGCACACAATGGTTTTTAACTTGTCAAAAGCATCCTGACAAGAATTGTTCCACTCAAATTTTTCTTCCTTCCGTAGGAGTTTGGTAAGTGGGAGGATGATATCAGCAAAGTTCTTAAAAAATTTTCGATAGTACCCCACCATGCCCAAAAATCTTCTCAAGGCTCTTTTATTTGTTGGTACAGAAACCTCAGAAATAGCCTGTACTTTTGCCTGCACAGGAGCCAACTGCCCCTGCCCTACCACATACCCCAAGTAGGTGATTGTGGCATGACCAAATTCACTCTTTGCAAGGTTCACTGTAAGTTGGGCTGGTTTTAAGCAGGTTTTCTACAGCCTCAATGTGCTCATTCCAGGTGTCATTCCAAACTACCACATCGTCAATATAAGCCTTGGTATTTGTTAACTCTTTTATCACCATGTCAATCATCCTCTGAAATGTCCCTGGTGCATTTTTCATTCCGAACGGCAAGACGTTGTACTCGTAAAACCCGGATGGGGTGACAAAGGCTGAAATTTCTTGAGCCCTGTCCGTTAAAGGAACGCACCAGTATCCCTTTAACAAGTCAATCTTAGTGATGTACCTCGCTTTCCCCATTTTATCAATGCAATCATCCACCCTAGGGATAGGGTAAGCATCTGTCTGCGTGACAGCATTCACCTTTCTATAATCGGTACAGAATCTTATGGTACGGTGGTTTCGGTACTACCACGCAGGGAGAGGCCCATGCAGAAGAGGATTCACGAATTATACCAGAAGCTAGCATATGCTCAATTTCTTTTTCTACTAGCTTGCTCTTTTCCAAATTCATCCAATAAGGGGATTGTTTAATAGGCTGGGTCGAGGTAACAATGACATCATGCTCTGTTCCTTTACACCTCCTTGGAACATCTGGACATAAATCTGTATGCAATTTAATGAGCTGTGTTAACTGCTCTCTTTGTTCAGGCTCTAGGTGATTGACTTTATCAGCAAGGTTGGCTAGAATAACCGAGTTCTCTAGTCTGGTGGGTATTATACTTATATTTTCAAAACACTCTGGTTCCTCCTCAACACTCCTCTCTGCCTCATCAGTTTTCGTGACTGCACCGACCACCGCGGGGGTCGTTTCATGATAACCTTTCAGCATGTTTACATGAACCAACTGGTTTGGCTTGTGTCTATCAGGGGCTTCAATCACATAATTCAGCGAGTCTATTTTCTTAACTACTTTGTATGGTTCTTGAAACCTTGCCTGTAAGGGGTTGGTGACTACAGGGAACAGGACCAAAACCTTATCGCCCACGTGAAATTCTTGCTCTCGGGTACGTTTGTCATACCATTGTTTCATTCTTGTCTGGGAGTCTTTTAAAATTTCCTTTGCCAAGGTGCATACCTTATGGAGTCTTTCCCAGAATTTTAAAAAGTAGTCAATCACACTGACTTGAACGTTCGGACTAGACCACTTCTCTTTAAGTAGGGTTAAAGGTCCCCTGGGCCTGTGACCGAAAATGAGCTCAAACAGACTGAACCCCAGAGATTCCTGAACCGTATCCCTTACTGCAAATAACAGAAGTGGTAATGCATCATCCCAGTCTCGAATGTTGTCCTGACAGTAAGTTTTAATCATGATCTTTAGTGTAGCGTGGAATCTTTCCAATGCTCCTTGAGATTCCGGATGGTATGCAGAAGCTAAAATTTGTTTAACTCCCATCTGTGTCATCATTTGCTGAAATGCTCTGGATGTAAATATACTCCCCTGATCCGATTGTATTTCCTTAGGTAGACCCACTGTGGTAAAGAATTTAATGAGTGCCTTCACCACCGCAGGGGTCCTAATATTCCCCAGGGGCACAGCCTCTGGAAATCATGTAGCGGCACACATCATGGTCATGACATACTGCTGCCCACTCGCTGTTCTAGGCAAAGGACCCACAAAATCCACAATAATTCGGGAGAAAGGCTCCTCAAAAGCGGGTATTGGTCTGAGAGGTGCCTTAGGGATAACCTGGTTCGGCTTTTCTACCACCTGACATGTATGGCACCTTTTACAATAATCAGCTATATCCTTCCTATTTTTGGCCAATAGAAATCTTTCATAACCCTATCCACGGTCTTCCTTACTCCCAAATGTCCACCTAGAGGTCCCTTGTGAGCTAAGTTCAAAATTTCATCCCGATACTCCTTCGGTACCACCACCTGATGTACCACCACCCAGTCCTCATCGACTGGCACCGTGGTTGGCCTCCACTTCCTCATCAACACTCCGTCCTTCAGGTAGTAGCCCTCTGGTTCTTTATCCAGTTCTGTCTCAGAAAGAACTGACTCTCTCAATGCCACAAGCTCCTCGTCACGTCCCTGCTCCTTTATAAATTATTTCCTTGCTAAGGGTAGGTCTACCTCCTCTCCTTTATCCTCTTTCACCTCCCTATTCTCCGCTTTACCATCCCCTAACCCCTCTTGGTACAGAGTCGGTAAAAACGTCTCAGCCAAATTAACACTGGACCCATTTAAACTGTCCTCTTTCTCAGCCGCCTTTCTCAACATACTGCGAGTGATCGCGCATGCGGGATAGATCTTAGAATCTAGGGGTGTGTCCTCTGCACTCACAGGCTTACTTGTCAGCTTCACTGCTGAACACATGTCACCACCTGCTAAATCGTTACCAAGAAGGACGTCCCTGCCGTCTCTCAGTAATTCTGACTGCACCCCTACTTCGACTGGTCCAGATACCAGGTCACATTTTAAAATGATCCTGTGCAAGGGTACAGCTTCTGTCCCTTTTCCTATGCCTCTTAATACCACATCTCCAGTTTCAGGACCAAAATCTAGCACCTTACTTAGGATCAATGACTGGTCAGCCCCAGTATCTCTCCAAATTCTCACTGGAACTGGGGTTTCTCCTTCTTTCACAGACACTATCCCCTCCGAAATAAATTTCTCACGGCCCTCTCGTACTCTATCTTCCTTTGCCTCCCTCATCGATCTGCTAATGCAACCTGTAGGGATTGCTGTTTTCCCTTTTCCCTTTTCCTCCTTCTTCGGAGCAAAGCACTTAGCTGCAATATGCCCAGCCTTTCCACAATTATAACAGGTCAAGCCAGGAACTTTCCTGCCAGCCTGCTTGTCCTCCTTACCTTTACCACTAGCTCCCGGCTTATTCTCTACCTTAGCCGGTGGACTTTCTTTACCGTCCCTACTGCCTTTCTGGTAACTCTTATTTGAGGAAAACCTTGTCTTGTGGGTTAGGGCATTTTCATCTGTGAACCTGGCAAATTCCGATATAGACTTATTCGTCTTCTCGTTCAGATACATCCAGATATTATCCGAAACACAACTTTTAAATTCCTCAATCAGAATTAGCTTTCTGAAACAATGGAAATCCTCCTCCACCCTTTCTGCAGCACACCAACGATCCAAGAGCACACGCTTTTCATAGGTAAACTCTGCATACGTCTGATTCCACAGTTTCTTTAAATCTTTGAACTTTTGTCTATACACTTCAGGTACCAACTCATAGGCCTGAAGGATAGCCTGTTTTACTTCCTCATAATCCTCAGACTTCCCCTTGGACAACGCCGCATATGCCTGTTGAGCCTTCCCTTTTAATACACTTTGTAACAACGCCACCCACTGATCGCTAGGCCACTTCTGATTCACTGTCACCTTTTCAAAATGCAAGAAGTAACTATCAACATCTGTCTCCTCGAACGGAGGTACTAACCTAAACTCCCTACTAACATTAAACTTCTCTCTTGAGCCTTCCCCTTGGTCTCTTCCCTGTTGCTTCAACCTCTCCATTTCCAGCGCATGCTGCCTCTGTTTCTCCTTTCCCCTTTCCTCCAACTCCCTTTTGGCTCTCTCCTTCTCCTTTTGTGCCTCTAACTCAGCTTTTTCCTCTCCCATGCAGCTCTTTTCCACTCCCTTTTCGCTTCTAACTTCTTTAGCTGGAGCTCATACTCCCTTTTCTTCTGTTCCGCGTCCAACCTTAATCTTTCCATCTCTAACTGAACCACCCCAACAACTGGTTTCTTCTCAGGGAACAGGTTCAATACATCAGGTGTGAACACATCCTCAGATATATAATACTGGGCTATGGCCCTCTGTATCTCCCACTTTTTCATTGACGACTTTACCTCTGAGATATCTAATTGTTTCACAACCTCCACCATGTCCGTCTTTGTGGCACCCCCTAGCGCCTTCAAAGTCGGGCTTTCTAAAAATTTGTCTATATCCATCTTTGCTGGTTTCCCGTCTGGTTACCCACGCAACCAGATCAAATAATGGACTTATAGCCCGATTCACTGGCCCCCCCAATTTGGTATCAAATCTTGAGACAAAGCCCCAATTTTTTACGTACCCCATAATTGGGTGTCTGACCAGCAAAGGTAGAAGAATCCGTTGGAGTCTGGTGGTACTATTTTCAAACAGTGTCTATTAGTAAAATATACAAATCAATATCAACAATGCAAATATATAGATAATACACGTTAGCAATACTAAACCTAAAAGTGTGGGTATAATAATAATCAATAATAAACAAGCTCTATCGATGTCCAGGGGATAATGAATTGTCATATGTGAATATAATGTTCAGTTCAGTTCATACATGCTGAGGTAGTTGTTGGTTCTTGTGTTTTAATCATGAGAGAGAGAGAGAGAGAGAGAGAGAGAGAGAGAGAGAGAGAGAGAGAGAGAGAGAGAGAGAGAGAGTGAGCAAACAGTGACAGCTACAGTCAGGCAAATCTTCCTTTATGTTCTTGATCCGTTGATGTATTGTGGCCATTCAGGTATGACCCCTCTGTCCTTCAGCTAGACCGTTCTTCTGTGGTGGACTCATCACCCAGGCAAGGGTGGACACACACACAAGCCCTCACCGGCCCTGCCGTAACACTGTGAGTTAAATTGACCGATCCTTTGTTCAGTCCCCGATGTCCCACACCTTTACATGGGTTCCAACACTCAAGCAGTGCTCACTAGTGTGTCTCCTGGTGTGTCCGAGGGGTGTCTCCCCAGACCTCACTTTTATCCCCACTCACAGGGTCTCAGGTGTCAATCAGTTTTGAATGGCTTAGTCCATCAAACCAGCCCACTCCGGCTGTCCACTGAGGAATTTTAATGAACAGAATGGTACCAAGTAAACAGCCCTCTCCGGAGCCATAAGTCTTTCAGGAGTCATAATATGGTGGGTTAACAAGTCTCTCTCTCCCGATGTTATCTCTCCCTTATATGAAGCAAACGTTCCAGTCCCAGTATGTTTTCCCTTTGTCTCTCTTTCTCTCTCATTAGCAGCGTGGTAACAGTAACAGTTTGTGATTCTCCCGGGGGGGTGGGGGGAACATGGGCAGCTCTGTACCCTTCTGCCCATCAGAGTTGTTCATCCTTCATAACACCCCCATCCTTCTAGGAATTTCCACCAAAGGGAAAATTAACTAATACAGCGTCTTACAGAATTACAGAATCTAACTAAATACAGAAGTGTTTTTAACTACAAAGCAGTATAGATATACATTCAACTTAGCATCTAGATAAACAGTCAGCGATAACATTGCCACTTCCTTTAATATGTTGTATCTGAATATCAAACTCTTGTAGCATCAGACTCCAGCTTAGTAATCTCCTGTTTTTATTTTTCATGTTAACCAGGAATACCAAAGGGTTGTGATCTGTATAAACAATTAAGGGTTTTTGTGCTGAACAAATGTACACTTCAAAATGTTGTATTGCCAAAACAAGTGCCAACAATTCTTTTTCTACGGTAGAGTAATTCCTCTGGTGCACATTGAACTTCCGAGAGAAATACGCTACCGGGTGTTCCACCCCATCCCCTGCTTTCTGCAATAAGACTGCCCCTGCAGCCTCATCACTTGCATCAGTCGCCAGGGAGAAAGGTTCTAACAAGTCAGGTGCCTTTAACACAGGGTGATGGCACACAATGGTTTTTAACTTGTCAAAAGCATCCTGACAAGAATTGTTCCACTCAAATTTTTCTTCCTTCCGTAGGAGTTTGGTAAGTGGGAGGATGATATCAGCAAAGTTCTTAAAAAATTTTCGATAGTACCCCACCATGCCCAAAAATCTTCTCAAGGCTCTTTTATTTGTTGGTACAGAAACCTCAGAAATAGCCTGTACTTTTGCCTGCACAGGAGCCAACTGCCCCTGCCCTACCACATACCCCAAGTAGGTGATTGTGGCATGACCAAATTCACTCTTTGCAAGGTTCACTGTAAGTTGGGCTGGTTTTAAGCAGGTTTTCTACAGCCTCAATGTGCTCATTCCAGGTGTCATTCCAAACTACCACATCGTCAATATAAGCCTTGGTATTTGTTAACTCTTTTATCACCATGTCAATCATCCTCTGAAATGTCCCTGGTGCATTTTTCATTCCGAACGGCAAGACGTTGTACTCGTAAAACCCGGATGGGGTGACAAAGGCTGAAATTTCTTGAGCCCTGTCCGTTAAAGGAACGCACCAGTATCCCTTTAACAAGTCAATCTTAGTGATGTACCTCGCTTTCCCCATTTTATCAATGCAATCATCCACCCTAGGGATAGGGTAAGCATCTGTCTGCGTGACAGCATTCACCTTTCTATAATCGGTACAGAATCTTATGGTACGGTGGTTTCGGTACTACCACGCAGGGAGAGGCCCATGCAGAAGAGGATTCACGAATTATACCAGAAGCTAGCATATGCTCAATTTCTTTTTCTACTAGCTTGCTCTTTTCCAAATTCATCCAATAAGGGGATTGTTTAATAGGCTGGGTCGAGGTAACAATGACATCATGCTCTGTTCCTTTACACCTCCTTGGAACATCTGGACATAAATCTGTATGCAATTTAATGAGCTGTGTTAACTGCTCTCTTTGTTCAGGCTCTAGGTGATTGACTTTATCAGCAAGGTTGGCTAGAATAACCGAGTTCTCTAGTCTGGTGGGTATTATACTTATATTTTCAAAACACTCTGGTTCCTCCTCAACACTCCTCTCTGCCTCATCAGTTTTTGTGACTGCACCGACCACCGCGGGGGTCGTTTCATGATAACCTTTCAGCATGTTTACATGAACCAACTGGTTTGGCTTGTGTCTATCAGGGGCTTCAATCACATAATTCAGCGAGTCTATTTTCTTAACTACTTTGTATGGTTCTTGAAACCTTGCCTGTAAGGGGTTGGTGACTACAGGGAACAGGACCAAAACCTTATCGCCCACGTGAAATTCTTGCTCTCGGGTACGTTTGTCATACCATTGTTTCATTCTTGTCTGGGAGTCTTTTAAAATTTCCTTTGCCAAGGTGCATACCTTATGGAGTCTTTCCCAGAATTTTAAAAAGTAGTCAATCACACTGACTTGAACGTTCGGACTAGACCACTTCTCTTTAAGTAGGGTTAAAGGTCCCCTGGGCCTGTGACCGAAAATGAGCTCAAACAGACTGAACCCCAGAGATTCCTGAACCGTATCCCTTACTGCAAATAACAGAAGTGGTAATGCATCATCCCAGTCTCGAATGTTGTCCTGACAGTAAGTTTTAATCATGATCTTTAGTGTAGCGTGGAATCTTTCCAATGCTCCTTGAGATTCCGGATGGTATGCAGAAGCTAAAATTTGTTTAACTCCCATCTGTGTCATCATTTGCTGAAATGCTCTGGATGTAAATATACTCCCCTGATCCGATTGTATTTCCTTAGGTAGACCCACTGTGGTAAAGAATTTAATGAGTGCCTTCACCACCGCAGGGGTCCTAATATTCCCCAGGGGCACAGCCTCTGGAAATCATGTAGCGGCACACATCATGGTCATGACATACTGCTGCCCACTCGCTGTTCTAGGCAAAGGACCCACAAAATCCACAATAATTCGGGAGAAAGGCTCCTCAAAAGCGGGTATTGGTCTGAGAGGTGCCTTAGGGATAACCTGGTTCGGCTTTTCTACCACCTGACATGTATGGCACCTTTTACAATAATCAGCTATATCCTTCCTATTTTTGGCCAATAGAAATCTTTCATAACCCTATCCACGGTCTTCCTTACTCCCAAATGTCCACCTAGAGGTCCCTTGTGAGCTAAGTTCAAAATTTCATCCCGATACTCCTTCGGTACCACCACCTGATGTACCACCACCCAGTCCTCATCGACTGGCACCGTGGTTGGCCTCCACTTCCTCATCAACACTCCGTCCTTCAGGTAGTAGCCCTCTGGTTCTTTATCCAGTTCTGTCTCAGAAAGAACTGACTCTCTCAATGCCACAAGCTCCTCGTCACGTCCCTGCTCCTTTATAAATTATTTCCTTGCTAAGGGTAGGTCTACCTCCTCTCCTTTATCCTCTTTCACCTCCCTATTCTCCGCTTTACCATCCCCTAACCCCTCTTGGTACAGAGTCGGTAAAAACGTCTCAGCCAAATTAACACTGGACCCATTTAAACTGTCCTCTTTCTCAGCCGCCTTTCTCAACATACTGCGAGTGATCGCGCATGCGGGATAGATCTTAGAATCTAGGGGTGTGTCCTCTGCACTCACAGGCTTACTTGTCAGCTTCACTGCTGAACACATGTCACCACCTGCTAAATCGTTACCAAGAAGGACGTCCCTGCCGTCTCTCAGTAATTCTGACTGCACCCCTACTTCGACTGGTCCAGATACCAGGTCACATTTTAAAATGATCCTGTGCAAGGGTACAGCTTCTGTCCCTTTTCCTATGCCTCTTAATACCACATCTCCAGTTTCAGGACCAAAATCTAGCACCTTACTTAGGATCAATGACTGGTCAGCCCCAGTATCTCTCCAAATTCTCACTGGAACTGGGGTTTCTCCTTCTTTCACAGACACTATCCCCTCCGAAATAAATTTCTCACGGCCCTCTCGTACTCTATCTTCCTTTGCCTCCCTCATCGATCTGCTAATGCAACCTGTAGGGATTGCTGTTTTCCCTTTTCCCTTTTCCTCCTTCTTCGGAGCAAAGCACTTAGCTGCAATATGCCCAGCCTTTCCACAATTATAACAGGTCAAGCCAGGAACTTTCCTGCCAGCCTGCTTGTCCTCCTTACCTTTACCACTAGCTCCCGGCTTATTCTCTACCTTAGCCGGTGGACTTTCTTTACCGTCCCTACTGCCTTTCTGGTAACTCTTATTTGAGGAAAACCTTGTCTTGTGGGTTAGGGCATTTTCATCTGTGAACCTGGCAAATTCCGATATAGACTTATTCGTCTTCTCGTTCAGATACATCCAGATATTATCCGAAACACAACTTTTAAATTCCTCAATCAGAATTAGCTTTCTGAAACAATGGAAATCCTCCTCCACCCTTTCTGCAGCACACCAACGATCCAAGAGCACACGCTTTTCATAGGTAAACTCTGCATACGTCTGATTCCACAGTTTCTTTAAATCTTTGAACTTTTGTCTATACACTTCAGGTACCAACTCATAGGCCTGAAGGATAGCCTGTTTTACTTCCTCATAATCCTCAGACTTCCCCTTGGACAACGCCGCATATGCCTGTTGAGCCTTCCCTTTTAATACACTTTGTAACAACGCCACCCACTGATCGCTAGGCCACTTCTGATTCACTGTCACCTTTTCAAAATGCAAGAAGTAACTATCAACATCTGTCTCCTCGAACGGAGGTACTAACCTAAACTCCCTACTAACATTAAACTTCTCTCTTGAGCCTTCCCCTTGGTCTCTTCCCTGTTGCTTCAACCTCTCCATTTCCAGCGCATGCTGCCTCTGTTTCTCCTTTCCCCTTTCCTCCAACTCCCTTTTGGCTCTCTCCTTCTCCTTTTGTGCCTCTAACTCAGCTTTTTCCTCTCCCATGCAGCTCTTTTCCACTCCCTTTTCGCTTCTAACTTCTTTAGCTGGAGCTCATACTCCCTTTTCTTCTGTTCCGCGTCCAACCTTAATCTTTCCATCTCTAACTGAACCACCCCAACAACTGGTTTCTTCTCAGGGAACAGGTTCAATACATCAGGTGTGAACACATCCTCAGATATATAATACTGGGCTATGGCCCTCTGTATCTCCCACTTTTTCATTGACGACTTTACCTCTGAGATATCTAATTGTTTCACAACCTCCACCATGTCCGTCTTTGTGGCACCCCCTAGCGCCTTCAAAGTCGGGCTTTCTAAAAATTTGTCTATATCCATCTTTGCTGGTTTCCCGTCTGGTTACCCACGCAACCAGATCAAATAATGGACTTATAGCCCGATTCACTGGCCCCCCCAATTTGGTATCAAATCTTGAGACAAAGCCCCAATTTTTTACGTACCCCATAATTGGGTGTCTGACCAGCAAAGGTAGAAGAATCCGTTGGAGTCTGGTGGTACTATTTTCAAACAGTGTCTATTAGTAAAATATACAAATCAATATCAACAATGCAAATATATAGATAATACACGTTAGCAATACTAAACCTAAAAGTGTGGGTATAATAATAATCAATAATAAACAAGCTCTATCGATGTCCAGGGGATAATGAATTGTCATATGTGAATATAATGTTCAGTTCAGTTCATACATGCTGAGGTAGTTGTTGGTTCTTGTGTTTTAATCATGAGAGAGAGAGAGAGAGAGAGAGAGAGAGAGAGAGAGAGAGAGAGAGAGAGAGAGAGAGAGAGAGAGAGTGAGCAAACAGTGACAGCTACAGTCAGGCAAATCTTCCTTTATGTTCTTGATCCGTTGATGTATTGTGGCCATTCAGGTATGACCCCTCTGTCCTTCAGCTAGACCGTTCTTCTGTGGTGGACTCATCACCCAGGCAAGGGTGGACACACACACAAGCCCTCACCGGCCCTGCCGTAACACTGTGAGTTAAATTGACCGATCCTTTGTTCAGTCCCCGATGTCCCACACCTTTACATGGGTTCCAACACTCAAGCAGTGCTCACTAGTGTGTCTCCTGGTGTGTCCGAGGGGTGTCTCCCCAGACCTCACTTTTATCCCCACTCACAGGGTCTCAGGTGTCAATCAGTTTTGAATGGCTTAGTCCATCAAACCAGCCCACTCCGGCTGTCCACTGAGGAATTTTAATGAACAGAATGGTACCAAGTAAACAGCCCTCTCCGGAGCCATAAGTCTTTCAGGAGTCATAATATGGTGGGTTAACAAGTCTCTCTCTCCCGATGTTATCTCTCCCTTATATGAAGCAAACGTTCCAGTCCCAGTATGTTTTCCCTTTGTCTCTCTTTCTCTCTCATTAGCAGCGTGGTAACAGTAACAGTTTGTGATTCCCCTGGGGGGGGAGGGAACATGGGCAACTCTGTACCCTTCTGCCCATCAGAGTTGTTCATCTTTCATAACAATATTCAGACGGATAGAGTACAAACCCGAGGTGCGGACAAAGTCGGCATCAAAGTTCAGACTGAGATCAAAACAGCTAGAGAAATCCAAAAACCAGAATCTGGAAATGGGCAGTACAGACATGAGTGCTGGAAATGCTCAGGAAAATTCACTGGCAATATCTTCCTCTTCTCCTTCTTCTTCTTCTTTTCTTCTATTCCCGGCAGTTTAGACGCATCTAGGTGTATTACTGCCCTCCGCAGGATGTATAATTAATCTCATTAGCTAGCAGTGCCACAAACTGCTTTTCTGCCCTAAATTTGTCACGTGGTTTCCAAGTAATCACATTCTCAATTACATTGATTACATCTGCATCATTTTTAAGACTGAAATCTTCTTGTTGAAGAATACTAATTACCTCATGCTTAACTTTTAATAATTGCCATTTTTCTAGTCTGCCATTTCCAGGTTTTCCTTTACTTGAATCGTAGCCTGTAGTTGTTTACTGAGATCTCGAAGTTCAATTGTTTCCATGTTTTCATTTTGTAATCTGGGTGTAGACAATTCACTTTGCAACAATTCCTCTTCTTTTTGTAACTTTGTAATAAGTTCCTCCATTTTCCAATTTCTTTTCCAACTCACAGCTGTTCTTATTGAGTACTTCTACTTGTTGTTGGAGTTCTACACGGTTACCCTGGGTTTCAACCACGTTTCTTGCATACATAAAATCTGAGGTTTTCTTTAAGTTCTGATACACATTTCTTAAATTCTTGACCATTTGCGATAAGACACCTTGCATTCCATTTTATAATATATACTGCCATTAATATCCTGCCTCCCCTGCCTGTGAAATGTTTGAACCCCCATTCAGTGTTTCTTCAACTACTTCCCACCTAAGCCCTGTAATACCAAGATATCTTTCCAGAGACTTGACTATAATTTTAATTTTTTCAATTCTTTTGTTTGTTTGCGCTGAACAGTTATTTGCATCTACCATAAACAGTACGAAATCCTTTCTACTCATTATAAGTGTATCCTTATTTATCATCTTACAATCCTCACAGTTCACCGGTTTATTATTCCCTGTATTTGTTTGCTTGATAGTCTCTCTTTTTCTGCAAATCCTTTCACTGCCTCTGCTTAACTGACCCTTTGAGTTACTTTTACATATTGTATCTCAGCTGCCTTCTTGCTATTAATGCATCCTCAATAAGCTGCGCTGTGTTGCTCACCATAATTGCTGCACTTCAGCCTAGTTCCCACCTCACATTTCCCATATTCATGTTCTCCAGCACATCTCCCACATTTTTGTGTCCCTCTGCAGACCGCCACAATATGCCCGAATTTCTGACATTTAAAGCATCTTAAAGGTGGTGGAATATATATTCTGACCTCATAACATATATACCCTAAATAAACTTTAGTAGGCAATTTCTCTTCATCATAGTTAATCATAACTGATAAACTATCACACATTTTCCCGTTTTTTTGTAACTTTCAAACATTTGGCCTCAATAATTTTTGCTCCTTTTATGTTCTGTTTAATCTCATCCATAGTAACTTCTGTTGGTATCCCCGAAATAACTCCTCTAGTCCACTTTCTGTTGTTGGGAATCGAGCATTGTATTTTCTTGCCATCTATTTTATTCAATCTTATCACTTTGATTTGCCGAGCACTATCCCAACAAATCACTAATAGTGATCCATTTCATAAAATCTTTGCTCTTTTGACCTCACCGATAAGCTTGTTGATTATCTTCATCAGATGAATCAGGTTCCAATCAAAAGACTCAATTCGCTCAATTTTATAATTGCCTTGATCTCATCTTCTTTTCATTGTTTTGCTGTCCTATTTTGGTCATCCTCTGATTCCTCAGAGTTTGACATCTCATACCTCTGTTTTCTTTTCTTTCTCCATTCCTCTGTCCCGCTGGCCTCCATCTCTAACTCACTTCCACCATCCAGTTCATCTCTGACCCACGACCGACTCAGCAGTTCTTCCAACCAGCGCTGCATTGAAACCGACATCTTGCTCAACCCCCTCAGCCGTTCCGTTCCACAACTCAATCCTCCACCTCCATAAACACTCAACTGACAGCCATCCCTAGCACGATCTGGCAACAAACAGGTGAAAACACAGGACTGAAATACACTGAGCAATAAACAGAGAGGCAGGTGATAGGTGGAGCACAATGAGACACGGGTGGCAGCAAAACAGGTAATAATGAGAAGCAGATGAGAGACGGAGTACTCAGTGATACCTGGGCTGGAGTGGAGCAGGAGTGGGGACAGGAGCACATGGCAATACTGTTACATACCCCGTAACTGGGTGTCTTACCAGCAAAGACAGAAGTATCCGTTGGAGTCTGGTACTATTTTCAACAGCAGTGTTTATTAGTAAAAATATACAAATCAATATCAATGCAAATATACAGATAATACACGTTAGCAATACTAAACCTAGAAGTGTGGGTATAATAATAATCAATAATAAACAAGCTCTATTGTTGTCTAGGGGATAATGAATTATTATGGGAAAGTATAAAGTTCAGTTCAGTTCATGCAGGCTGAGGTAGTTGTTGGTCGATGTGTTGTAATTGTTGGAGAGAGAGAGAGAGAGGGCGATCAAACAGTGACAGCTATTGTCTTGCAAACCTTCCTTTACGATCTTGATCCGTTGATGTGTTGTTGTGGCCATTCAGGTATGACCCCTCTGTCCTTTAGCTAGACCGTTCTTCCATGGTGGACTCGTCACCCAGGCAAGGGTGAACACACACACAAGCCCCCACCGGCCTTGCTATAACCACTGCGAGTGAAATTGACTGATCAGTTCAGTCCCTGATGCCCCACACTTTCTCGTGGGTTTCTGTTGCTCACTAGTGTATCTCCTGGTGCATCTGAGGGGTATCACCCCAGACCTCACTTTTATCCCCACTCACGGGGTCTCAGGTGTCAATCAGGTTTGAATGACTTAACCCATCAAACCAGCCCACTCTGGCTGTCCACTGAGGAATTTTAATGAGCAGGATGGTACCACATAAACAGCCCTCTCCACAGCTATAAGTCTTTCGGGAGTCATAACATGGTGGATAAACATAACTCTCTCTCAGGCTGTTATCAGTAACAGATGTCCTGGCCTGTTTTCTTTTGACTCTCTTACTCTCTCGTTAGCAGCATCGAAATAGTAACAGTTTGCGATTCTCCAAAAGGGGGGGACATGGGCAACTCTGCACCCTTCTGCGCATCAGAGTTGTTCATCCTTCATAACAATACAAAACCACAGACTGACAGCTGGGGGAAACACACAAAAAGACAGAGTTCAACTGGAGGTACTGACACGATCTCATATGTTTGGCAGGGCCGGAGATTGTCTTCTCTAGACTTACACCGCCGAGGAAACAAAAGTGGTTTCATTCTGGGGGTATTGGTTTTGTTGGATGCTGTGTGATTGCCGTGATCCAGTGGGTTATGTGTTTAGAAAGGTTTGGAAGGTAGAAAAGTCTCTGATAAATCATCATGATTTGAACCCCTGTTTTTGTTATCATGGGCCTCAGAATCCCCTCTGCCCCGACCTGTCTGCATGAGCAGACTTTTTAGACATGCTTTGGATTACTGCATGTGCGGGGTAAATACCGCGCATGTGTGGGTCGTCAACAACAAGCTTGCTCATTAGCTTCACCGCTGAGTAAACATCCCCACCTGCAAGGTCATTACCAAGCAATACATCAACATTGTCTATTGTTAATTCAGATCATACCCCTATCTTAACAGGTCTTGATACCAATTCGCATTTCAAAATTACCTTATGCAAAAGCACGGACTCAGTCCCCTTTCCAATACCTTTGATAATATTTACTTAATCAGTTTTCATCTTCATCACCGAATTGCAAAACACTGTCCAATATTAGTGACTGAAAAGCCTCAGTATCTTGCCAGATTCTCACTGGAACCAGGGTTGACCCCTCCTTTACAGACACAAACCCATTTGAGATAAACCGCTCAAATCCCACTTGTACTCGGTCAGACCCTTCCTTCCTTAGCGGTGCCTCAACCGACTGAACATGAGCATTTGGAATTGTCTCCTTTTCTTTTCCTTTTCCCTTTTCAGAGCAAACCAATTAGCCACCACATGACCAGGCTTCTTCCAAAAGTGGCACGTAAAACTGGAAAATTTTCCTTTTGACTATTTTTCTTCCTTCTTACTTTTGTCACTGAGTCCTGACTTACTTTTGGGTTTAACCTGTGGGTTATCTTTGTTATCTCTGTTACTCCTTTGGTAGCTCTTATCCAAGAAAAACTTAACCTTATGGGTTAAAGCATACTCATCTGCCAGCCTAGCAGACACTGAAAGGGTCATAGCCTATTTAAGTATGTCCTTATCTCAACAGGGACACAGCTTTTAAACTCTTCAATCAAAATCAGCACTCTTAAGTTGTTAATATCCTCATTGCCCCTTTTGAGCTACACCAACGATTGAAGTACACCTGTTTTTCATGGGCAAACTCCACATATGTTTGGACATAGAACATAGAATAGTACAGCACATTACAGGCCCTTTGGCCCACAATGTTGTGCTGACCCTCAAACCCTGCCTCCCATATAACCCCCTACCTTAAATTCCTCCATATACTTGTCTAGTAGTCTCTTAAACTTCAGTAGTGTATCTGCCTCCACCACTGACTCAAGCAGTGCATTCCACGCACCAACCACTCTCTGAATGAAAAACCTTCCTCTAATATCTCCCTTGAGCTTCCCTCCCCTTACCTTAAAGCCATGTCCTCTTGTACTGAGCAGTGGTGCACTGGGGAAGAGGCACTGTCTGCCCACTCTGTCTATTCCTCTTAATATCTTGTACACCTCTATCATGTCTCCTCTCATCCTCCTCCTCTCCAAAGAGTAAAGCCCTAGTTCCCTTAATCTCTGATCATAATCCATACTCTCTAAACCAGGCAGCATACTGGTAAATCTCCTCCGTACCCTTTCCAATGCTTCCACATCCTTCCTATACTGAAGCGACCAGAACTGGACACAGTAATCCGTGTGGCCTAACTAGAGTTTTATAGAGCTGCATCATTACATCATGTCTCTTAAACTCTATCCCTTGACTTATGAAAGCTAACACCCCATAAGCTTTCTTAACTACCCTATCTACCTGTGAGGCAACTTTCAGGGATCTGTGGACATGGACCCCCAGATCCCTCTGCTCCTCCACCTACCAAGTATCCTGCCATTTACTTTGTACTCTGCCTTAGAGCTTGTCCTTCCAAAGTGTACCACCTCACACTTCTCCAGGTTGAACTCCATCTGCCACTTCTCAGCCCACTTCTGCATCTTATTAGTGTCTCTCTGCAATCTTTGACAATCCTCTACACTATCTACAACACCACCAACATTCGTGTCGTCTACAAACTTGCCAACCCACCCTTCTACCCCCACATCCAGGCCGTTAATGAAAATCACGAAAAGTAGAGGTCCCAGAACATGTTCTTGTGGGACACCACTAGTCACAACCCTCCAATCTGAATGTACTCCCTCCACCATGACTCTCTGCCTTCTCCAGGGAAGCCAATTCTGAATCCTCCTGGCCAAACTTCCCTGGATCCCATGCCTTCTAACTTTCTGAATAAGCCTACCATGTGGAACCTTGTCAAATGCCTTACTAAAATCCTTGTAGATCACATCCACTGCACTACCCTCATCTATATACCTGGTCTCCTCCTCAAAGAACTCTATCAGGCTTGTTAGACACGATCTGCCCTTCACAAAGCCATGCTGATTGTTCCTGAACAGACCATGATTCTCTAAATGCCCATAGATCCTATCTGTAAGAACCTTCTTCAACAGCTTTCCCACCACAGACATAAGGCTCACTGATCTATAATTACACAGACTATCCCGACTAACTTTTTTGAACAAAGGGACAGCATTCGCCTCCCTCCAGTCCTCCGGTACCATTCCTGTGGACAACGAGGACATAAAGATCCTAGCCCGAGGTTCAGCAATCTCCTTCCTCGCCTCGTGGAGCAGCATGGGGAATATTCCGTCAGGCCCCGGGGACTTATCCATCATAATGTATTTTAACAAATCCAACACCTCCTCTCCCTTAATATCAAAATGCTCCAGAACATCAACCTCACTCATATTGTCCTCACCGTCATCAAGTTCCCTTTCATTGGTGAATACCAAAGAGAAGTATTCATTGAGGACCTCGCTCACTTCCACAGCCTCCAGGAACATCTTCCCACTTTTATCTCTTATCAGTCCTACCTTCACTCCTGTCATCCTTTTGTTCTTCACATAATTGAAGAATGCCTTGGGGTTTACCTTTACTCTACTCACCAAGGCCTTCTCATGCCCCCTTCTTGTTCTTCTCAGACCCTTCTTAAGCTCCTTTCTTGCTACCCTATATTCCTCAATAGACCCATCTGATCCTTGCTTCCTAAACCTCATGTATGCTGCCTTCTTCCACTTGACTAGATTTTCCACCTCACTTGTCACCCATGGTTCCTTCATCCTTCTATTCTTTATCTTCCTCAAAGGGACAAATTTATCCCTAACATCCTGCAAGAGATCCTTAAACATCGACCACATGTCCGTAGTACATTTCCCTGCAAAAACATCATCCCAATTCATACCCGCAAGTTCTAGCCTTGTAGCCTCATAATTTGCCCTTCCCCAATTAAAAATTTTCCTGTCCTCTCTGATTCTATCCTTTTCCATGATAATGCTAAAGGCCAGGGAGTGGTGATCACTGTCTCCCAGATGCTCACCCACTGACAGATCTGTGACCTGACCCGGTTCGTTACCTAATACTAGATCTAGTATGGCATTCCCCATAGTCGGCCTGCCAACATACTGTGACAGGAATCCATCCTGGACACACTTAACAAACTCTGCCCCATCTAAACCCTCAGAACTAATCAAGTGCCAATCAATATTAGGGAAGTTAAAGTCATCCATGATAACAACCCTGTTATTTTTGCACCTTTCCAAAATCTGCCTCCCAATCTGCTACTCGGTATCTCTGCTGCTACTTGGGGGCCTTTAGAATACTCCCAGTAGAGTAACTGCTCCCTTCCTGTTCCTGACTTCCACCCATTCTGACTCAAAAGAGGATCCTGGTACATTACCCATCCTTTCTGTAGCTGTAATCGTATCCCTGACCAATAATGCCACCCCTCCTCCCCTTCACCCCCCCCCTTTCACCCCTCTCTATCCCTTTTAAAGCACTGAAATCCAGGAATATTGAGAATTTCCTGCCCTGGTGCCAGCCAAGTCTCTGTAATCGCCACTACATCATAATTCCATGTATGTATCCAAGCTCTCAGTTCATCACCTTTGTTCCTGATGCTACTTGCATTGAAGTACACACACTTTAGCCCTTCTACTTTACTTCCTTTATACCCTTTATTCAGCTTCTCTTTCCTCAAAGCTTCTCTATATGTTAGATCTGGCTTTACTCCATGCACTTCTTTCACTGCTCTATCGTTCCAGGTCCGATTCCCCTTGCAAATTAGTTTAAACCCTCCTGAACCATGCTAGCAAACCTACCTGCAAGGATATTGCTCCCCCTCGAGTTCAGGTGCAACCCATCCAATCTGTACAGGTCCCACATTCCCCAGAAGAGATCCCAATGATCCAAAAATCTAAAACCCTGCCCCCTGCACCAAATCCTCAGCCATGCATTCAGCTGCCATCTCCTCCAATTCTTACCATCACTATCATGTAGGCACTGGCAGCAATCCTGAGAATGCCACCCTTGAGGTCCTTTTCTTCAGCCTTCTGCCTAGTTCCCGAAACTCACACTTCAGGACAAACTAGAGGCTCCAATAATGACAGCTCTCCTCTTCTCTGTCCCACCCTTCTGCACCACAGGGTCAGACAGTGCCAGAGGCCCTGCCACTGTGGCTCACGCCTGGTTGGTCGTCCCCGCCAACTGTATCCAGGACAGTAAACTTATTATTCAGGGGAATGGCTACAGGGGTTCTCTGCACTACTTGTTTACTCTCCCTCGCTTTCCCCCCTCTGACTGTCACCCAATGATCTGCTTCTGGCAGCCTAGGTGTGACTACCTCCCTGTAGCTCTGATCTATGACTGCCTCATTCTCCCTTATGAGTCTAAGGTCATCCAGCTGCTGCTCCAGATCCCTCACATGGTCTTCCAGATTGCCTAGCTGCATGCACTTCAGGCAGATGTGACTCTGTGGGACAGGGGAGTTCCCCCAAGACTGCCACATCTCACAGGAGAGGCTCGTCACTGCCTCAGGAGGCATTCTAAAGATTAACTGGGAATAAACTCGTCCTCCGCCTCTTCTCGTCGAAGCCTCTCGAGTCAAAGCATCACATTTCCACTCCTTCACTGGCCCACGCACTCACTGCCGCTTTCCAGTCTTGGTATCAAGACTTTCTCAAATCTCAAAACTTCTGTCTGTACGCCTCTGGAACCAACTCATAAACCTTAAGCACAGCATCTTTCACAGTGTTATAATTGTTTGCCTGTACCAGAGTCAGGGTGGATTACGCTGGCTGAGCCTTCCCCTTAATCACACTTTGTAAAAGAACAGTCCACTGATCCCTCGACCATTTCTGATTCTAGGCCACCCTTTCAAAATGCAGGAAATATTTATCAACTTTGGTTTAATCAAATGGTGGTCCCAACTTAATCTCTTGACTGCCACTTGATCCTTTCGCTGCCATTTCTCCCTCTTTTTTAAAATTCTAAGAAATTATTTATTTATTAAATTTTAGAAAATTACAAGAATAAATGTGATGATAAAATAGTACGAAAAATAATATTAACCCTCCCCCCTCCCTTTAACCCTCCCCCCTTAACCCTTGTCTAAAGAAAGAAAAAAAAGAAAGAAGAGAAAGATTGCCTGGATATCGGAGGATCCTCACATGCTCCATGGAGTTCAAAATAATTTTAATATTTATTTTTTCTTTCCCCAATTACTTTATAATTTTATCTTCAATGGACCTATGTATTTAATCCTATCTTTTGTAAGTATGGGAACCAAATTTTCAAGAATATATCATATTCATTTCTTAGATTGTATGTAATTTTTTCAAGTGGAATACAACTATGTATTTCATTATTCCAATGATCCATAGTTAAATATAAATCAGATTTCCAAGTAACTGCGATAACTTTTTTGGCTACTGCCAATGCAATTTTTATAAATTTTTTCTGATACTTATTCAATTTAAGTTTCGGTATTGTCCCTTCAATGTCTCCTAATAAAAATAATACTGGACTATGTGGGAGTTGTACTCCAGTAATTTGTTCCAATAAAAATCTTAGATTCATCCAAAATGGTTGAATTTTAAAACAAGACCAAGTAGAATGAAAAAAAGTACCAATTTCTTGTTTACATCGAAAACATTGGTCAGACATATTTGAATTTAATCTATTTATTTTCTGTGGTGCTATATATAATTGATGTAAAAAATTATATTGTATTAATCTAAGTCGAACATTTACTGTATTTCTCATACATAATCTTGACCAATTTTTTCCATCAATTTTAACATTCAAATCAGATTCCCATTTTTGTCTTGATTTATGAGTTCCTAATTTAATTGTCTGTTTTTGAATCAAATTATACATACAAGATGTAATTTTTAAAATTTTTCCTTTCTGAATTAATATTTCTATTTCACTAGGTTTTGGCATCAGCATTGTCTGACCCAGCTTTTCTCGTAAATAAGCTTTTAATTGAAAATAACAAAAAAGAGTATTATTTGATATTTTATATTTATTTTTTAATTGATCAAATGACATCAATATACCTCCTTCAAAACAATCACCTATATATTTAATCCCCCTTTGGAACCAATTATGTAAAAGTTTATTATCCATTGTAAAAGGAATAAGCCTATTTTGAATTAAAGTTCTTTTTGCTAGTAAAGATTTCTTTATCTCATCGCCCATATTTACCTTATTCCATAAATCAATCAAGTGTCTTAATATAGGAGATTCTTTTTTTTCCCGTACCATTTAGATTCCCATTTATATATAAAATCTTCTGGTATGTTTTGTCCTATCTTATCTAATTCTATTCTAATCCATGCCGGTTTTTCTTCATCAAAAAAAGACGCAATAAATCTAAGTTGATTTGCTTTATAATAATTCTTAAAATTTGGAAGTTGTAACTCTCCTAAATTAAATTTACATGTCAATTTTTCCAATGATATTCTTGATATCTTTCCTTTCCAAAGAAATTTCCTTACATATTTATTCAGTTCTTGAAAAAACTTCTGAGGTAATTGTATTGGTAAAGTTTGGAATAAATATTGCAATCTAGGAAATATATTCATTTTTACAGCATTAACTCTTCCTATTAATGTTATTGGTAACATCATCCATTTATCAAAATCCTCTTTTATTTTTTTAAATAATGGCAAATAATTTTGTTTATATAAGTTTTTTACATCATTATCAACTCTAATACCTAAATATTTTATCCCATTTATTGACCATCGAAATTGAGTTACTAATCAACATTGATTATAGTTTCCTTTGGTAAGTGGTAAAATTTCACTTTTATCCCAATTTACTTTATACCCTGATACTTTCCCATATTCTTCCAATCTAAAAGATAATCTTTGCAAAGATTGCAATGGGTTTGTTAAATAAATCAAAACATCATCAGCAAATAAATTAATCTTATATTCTTCTTGATTAACTCTAAAGCCCCCAATGTCTGAATCTGTTCTAATTAATTCAGCTAATGGTTCTATTGCCAATACAAATAAAGCAGGTGATAATGGGCAGCCTTGTCTAGTTGACCTCGTTAAGCAAAATGGTGTTGAAATCTGACCATTTGTAACTACTTTAGCTTGAGGATTAGTATTTAAATTTTTAATCCATTGTATAAAAGATTTTCCTAACTCATATTTTTCCAATACCTTAAATAAGAAATCCCATTCCAATCTATCAAATGCTTTTTCTGCATCCAAAGCAACTGCCACACTCATTTCCTCTCTTTTTTGTGCCGAATGAATTATACTAAGTAACCGGGTTATATTATCCATTGATTGTCTGTTTTTAATAAAACCTGTTTGATCCATATGTATTAATTTTGGTAAATATTTAGATATTCCATTAGATAAAATTTTTGCTAATATTTTATAATCTGTATTCAACAAAGAAATAGGCTTATATGATGTTGGTTTAAAAGGATCGCTATCTTTTTTTGGCAATACAGTTATGATCGCTGTTAAAAAGATTGTGGGAGTTTATGCATTCTTTCCACATGGTATATTAATTCCATAAAAGGAGGAATTAATAAATCTTTAAATTTTTTTATAAAATTCAGGAGGAAAACCATCTTCTCCTGGGGATTTATTACTCTGAAGTAATCCTAAAGCTTCTTCAACCTCTTTTAATGTAAAGGGCATATCTAATCCTTTCTGTTCTTCCAAATTTAATTTTGGAAGGGTTATTTGTGATAAAAATTTATCTATCTCAGCAATGTTATTTTGTGATTCTGATTGATATAGTTCAGTATAATTTTTTTTAAAGTTTCATTAATTTCTAAAGGTTTATGAGTAACCTTATTTACACTTGTTCTAATTGCATTTATTGTTTTAGAAGCCTGTTCTGTTTTCAACTGCCAAGCAAAAATTTTATGTGATCGTTCACCTAATTCGTAATATTTCTGTTTAGTTCTCATAATTACTTTTTCTGTACGATATGTCTGGAGTGTATTATATTGTAATTTTTTATTAACAAGTTGTCTTCGTTTTTCTTCTGTCATATATCTTTGAGATTCTTTTTCTAACTTTATGATATCTTTTTCCAATTGATCTATTTCTGCTGTGTATTCTTTCTTAATTTTACATGTATAACTTATAATCTGACCCCTTAAATATGCTTTCATCGCATCCCATAATACAATTTTATCCTCAACTGAATGTAAATTTGTATAAAAAAAATTGAATTTGTTTTTTCATAAAATCACAAAAATCTTGACATTTTAATAAAATTAAATTAAATCTCCATCTATAGATCAATTCCTCCTTATCCATCATTGTCATTGTCATTATCAAGGGGGAATGATCTGACAATATTCTTGCTTTATATTCCACACTTTTCACTCTATCTTGAATATTTTTGATAATAAAAAAATCAATCCTTGAGTCAGTTTTATGTCTATTTGAATAAAATGAATAATCTCTTTCTCTTGTATTAATTTTTCTCCATATATCAATCAGATTTAAATCTTTCATTAATGATAAAGTTAGTTTTATTACTTTTGATTTTGTAGCAACTTTAGTTGATCTATCCAAAACTGGATCTAAACAAAAATTAAAATCTCCACCTATTAATATTTTATCATGTGCATCAGCCAAGTTCAAAAAAACTTCTTGTATGAATTTTGCATCATTTTCATTTGGTGCATAAATGTTCATAAAAGTCCATAATTCTGAAAAAATTTGACAATGTATAATCACATATCTCCCCACAGGATCAATTATTACATTTTGTATTTTAATTGGTAAAGATTTATTAACCAAAATTGCAACTCCTCTGGATTTTGAATTAAATGAAGCTGCAATGACATTTCCAACCCAATCTCTCTTTAATTTCTTGTGTTCTGTTTCTGTTAAATGTGCTTCTTGTAAAAAAGCTATATCTCCTTTCATTTTCTTAATATATGTTAAAACTCTTTTTCTTTTCACAGGTCCATTAATTCCATTAACATTAAAACTTAAAAAATTAAGTAAATTAATCATTCATAATACCTTGGGAACTCTTTAAAATTCTCCATGTTGCTATGAGTCTCTCCCCAACCATCCAGGCAAAAAAGAAGAAAAATAGAAGAAAGATAACTAATATATAAGAAAAAAAAACAAAGTAGCCCCCCACTAATGTTGCGAATAAAAAGAACACAACATTACCCCCCCCCCCCCATTTTACAGGTCATGGCAATCGCCATGATTGTACACGTGAAACTCGCAGCCATCGATCAGGAGCTCCTCCAGCTCCCCTGCAAAAGCAAAAAAAAAAAGAAAATATATTAGTGGAGAAAAAAAAAGAAAGTAATTAATGTCTCTACTCCCAATTAATACTCCTCAACCATTTTTTTTCTTATAAATGTCCGTCAAGTCCAACCTTGTTTCAGTGTTCATCATTAGTCCATTTCCTTTCTATAATTCTTTACTCCTCTTCGTGGACATTAGGTAATTCTTGTACAAATTTCTCCACTTTCCGGTAGTCAACGAAAATTCTTCTTTCTTCGTTATCCAGGAAAATTATCAATTTTGCTGGGTAGCTCAAGAAAAATTTATAGCCCTTTTCCCATAAAGATTTTTTCACTGGATTAAATTCCTTCCGCCTCTTCAGAAGATCGTAATTTATGTCTGGATAAAAAAAAAACTCTTTTCCCTTCTATTATCAATGGCCCATTTCTCTTTTTAGCACCGTGAGTAGCTGCCTTCAAGATCATTTCTTTTTACATGCCTTAAGCATTTTATCAAAATTGATCTTGGATTTTGATCTAGTTGAGGTCTTGGTCTTAAAGCTCTGTGTGCTCTTTCAATTTCAATTACTTGGCTTCCTTCTTTCATTTCCAAAAGTTTTGGAATCCATTCTTGAAAGAATTTTATTGGATTTTCTCCCTCTGTACCTTCCATAAGACCAACAATTTTGATATTATTTCATCTACTAGAGTTTTCAAGCGCATCTATTTTTTCCAACATCTGTTTTCTTTCTGTTGTCCAGGCAAGATTATTGTCTTCTATCTTATCTATTCTTTCAGTGTTTTCTTCAACTTTTACTTCCATCTCTTTAACTTAATTATCCATCTTCTTTTGTTTTTCCACCACATTATCGATTGTATTCTGCATCCTTCTTATATCTGTTCTTATAGATTTTAATTCATTCGTCATATATATCAGGATATCTTTTATGTCTCCTTTAATCTCCTCTTTCTTTTCCTCTTCTTCTTCCTCTGAATTTCCCAAAGAGTCAGATTCTACTTCCAATTCACTTCCAGTCATAGTTGGGATTTGTAGTTTTGTTAATATCTGTTCATGCATACTTCCGTGCATGCATTGTTCTTGCCGTTTCTTCTTAGAGACCGCCGACACTGCTACAACTTCCTGTCCCGCATCATCAGAATTGCCATACACTTTGCCGGGAGGAGATCCAACTTGAGTCTGAGGCTTCGCTGAGACAGTTAGGCCTTTTTCCCCGCCGATTTGCGCAGTCTTCGAAGTAGTAGCTTTCTTCTGTTTCAGTTTAGGAGCCATATCAAAAGATAATCCTGAGTTGCTTAAAAATAGTTTCTAGTAGGTATTTGTTAACACTTCTTCATTTAAACCTTATTTCTTTACTTTTTACAAGGGAGTTGGATTCCCAACGTCTTGATCCTACGTCATCACCTGATGCCCCCCCCCCCATTTCTCCCTCTTGAACACTCTCTGCTTTTCAGGCTCTTCTCTCCATTTATCTGCTTCTCTGGCATCATACTGCCTTTGTTTTTCTTTATCCTCAGTCTCTAGTGTAAGTCTATCTAACTTCACTTGTTCCAGTCGTAACTGGATCTCCTCTTTACCTACAGGAAACCCCTTTAACTCCTCTTCATCAAATTGCTTCATAGAGATATAGTATTCAATTATTTTCCTTTGAAGTTCTACCTTTGTCATACCCTTCTTTACCCCCATAAGTTTTTATTCTTTAACAATGTCCTGCAACTCATCCTTTCTAGCTTTCTTCGAAGCCACAGGGTCTGCTGTTTTCTACACATGAGCTAATCAAAGGAAGAGTATCCAATAAGACTGATAATCACTCAATCAACGAGCTCCCGATATTATTCATATCCCGGACAAGCCCCTAATTTTGTTATGTACCCCATAATGGGTTTGTTATATAACCCATAACAGGTTAAAAGGAACAGCAGAAATGGAACACACCTGGAGTCTGAATCTTCTGTCATCAAACTCTATTTTATTAGTAACTACGTAATAAAGTAATATAAAACAAAATAAGACAAACTGGTTAGCAGAGTTTATGCATATATAAGCGAGTAAATAAAGTTCCCAAACTTCTCCAAGATCAGGTGGTAAACGATATAGTCTTACGATGGTGTAGGTATGAAGTCAGTTCAGTTTGTGATATTGAATTGAGTAGATTGAGGAGAGAGAGTGAGAGAGGTGATTTGTTTTCCCAGTGCTGATGCCGTCGAACCTTCCCATTGTTCTTCTGCTCTGAATTCCTGTTAAAGTCACCGACTGCGACCACACAAAAGAGAATGCCATTTTCACGCTGTAAAGCTATCAGCCCAGGTGAAGGTTAAACACACCGATAGCTTTCCACCGGTCACCCTTTTTCCACACTGTGAGTTCATCCAGTGCCCGGTTTGTCAGTGTGTTCCGTGTATCTCTATGTGTCTGATTACAAAGCCAGTTGACCTTGTATATATTCCACAACTGCTGAAAACCAGCTGTCTGTCATATAGCTCCTCCCTGCCATAACCATGGCAACCCATGGGCTGTTTGTTGCTTTCTCTCTCTTTCTTTCTGAATTAGCACACACACACTCTCTCTCTTTTTAAAGAAACAGTCCATATTGAATAAACCTTCAGATTTCGTCACAGGTTAAAAGAACCAGCAGAAATGGAACACACCTGGAGTCTGGTTTTGCTGTTAACAAAACACTATTTTATTAGTAACTACCTATTATAGTAATATAAAACCAGATAAATCAAACAGGTTAGCAGAGTTTATGCATATATAAGTGTGGAAATATAAAAAACCCAAACTTCTTCAAGCTTAGGTGATATGTGATACAGTCTTATGATGGCATATAAACCAAGTCAGTTCAGTTCATGATATTGAGTTGAGTAGAATTGAGGGGGGGGGGGGGGTGGTGGGGTGGGGGGGGGGGGAGAGAGAGAGAGAGCGAGAGAGGGAGAGAGAGAGAGAGAGAGATGATTTGTTATCCAAGTAAGCCGATGCTCTCGATCTTCCTGTTGTCCTTCGAAAATCTTTTAAGGTCACCGACTGTGACCGCGCTAAGGGTACCATCTTAGCACAGTAAAGCTATCAACCCAGGCAAGGGTTAAACACATCGATAGCTTTCTACCGGTCACCACTTTCCCACAATGTGAGCAAAACCCACCCTTTTGTGGGTACTCAAAACTCATCCAGTGTCTCACCCGAATGGTGTGTTGAATACTTTTGGAACAACCCACACCAAACTCATCAGTAGAAAAACATCTTCCATTTTCAACATTTTCTTTATCAACCTTTTCTTCAGGTACCAGGGAGTTCCCAGAGTTGAATGACTCAGCAGTCATCTTTCCTCTTTTTGGAGAGAGTTTCCTCCCGACTTGTCTCACAGGACCACTAGACATTACCATCACCGGGAAGAGGTGCGCCTTTAGCATCCCCTGCCTGAGGGTGACATCCCACTCTGAAATGTTCCAGACACTCACTGTCATCCTGTTCACCTGTACAACCGAGCTTACAGGGCTGAAATTTTAAACATGGCTCATAATATGCCTTTAGGTGGACATTTTGGAGTGAGAAAGACAGCGCACTGGATTATGAAAGAATTTTACTGGCCTAATTTAAGGAAAGATGTTGTGAGTTTTTGCAGGGCCTGTTGCACCTGCCAAGTTGTCGGGAAGCCTAATCAGGCCATCCCCGTAGCACCACTTCGGCCAATACCTACTTTTGCTGAACCTTTTTCTAGAATCATAGTGGATTGTGTTGGCCCATTGCCAAAGACTGCAGCTAGCCATTTGTTAACAATTATGTGTGGGGGACGTCACGTGATGACGTAGGATCGAGACGCTGGAACTCAGCCCTCCCATAAAAAAGTTAATAAATTAATGTTTAAGTGAAGAAAAGTCAATCAATACTTTTTTAAGGTTACTCATAAACTACTCTGGATTGTTTTAAGCTATGCCTCATAAACAGAGGATGAAGAAAACTACTTCCGCGAAGACCGCTCAAGTTGGAACAGAATCAAGGCCTACTTCTACCGAAGAACCGCGGACTCAGGTACAACACACCACCGGTGAAACAGAACAGGAGACCGCGGCAACATCGGCCATTTCTAAAGGAAAGGGTCAACGAGAACTGCGCATGCGCAAAGGAACGAGCATGCGCAAACGAGTGCAACCAGAACTACAAAACCCAGCAACGACTGAAACCAACAGTGAAAGTGAGTCTGAGAGAGAGTCGGACTCTCTGGAAAAATCAGACGAAGATGGAGATGAAAGTTCCTCTGAAAATACAAAAAAGACATTGAGGCAAATAATGCATAAATTAAATGCATTAAAAGTAATTAAAAGTAACCAAAAAGTAATTAAAGAAAAAAATAATAAATATGGAGGCTATGTTTGATAAAATGACAAAGAAACAGGAAAAAATGGAAAAGAAAATTACAGATTTGGAAATCAAAGTGGAAGAAATGGATGGAAGAATGAAGAAGATGGAAGATGATAATGATGCCTGGACATCAGAAAGAAAACAACTCGTGGGAAAAATTGATAAGCTCGAAAATTTTAGTAGACGCAACAATATTAAAATTGTTGGACTTAAAGAAGGAGAAGACCCAATAAATTTTTTTCAAAAATGGATTCCTGAAAAATTGGAAATGGGAGAAGAAACTTCAATTGAGATTGAAAGGGTGCACAGAGCCTTAAGACCAAGATCTCAAGATGATCAAAATCCGCGATCAATTTTGATAAGATGTTTAAGATACCAGGATAAAGAAAAGATTTTGAAGGTGGCTGCCCAAGGTGCTAAAAGAAGAAAAGATCCATTGATGATGGCAGAGAAACCAGTTCTTTTTTATCCTGATATAAGTTATAACCTTTTGAAGAGAAAGAAAGAATTTAATCCAGCTAAAAATGTTTTATGGAAAAAAGGTTATAAGTTTTTAATGCGTCACCCAGCAACACTGATAATTTTTTTGGAGGAGGGAAAAAGATTTTTTCCTGATTATCGAGAAGCGGAGGTGTTCGCACAAAAACTCCCATCTCTTCGCTAATTAAACGTAGAGACTTCTAAATGTAATGGTTAAAGATGAAGACAGAGATAGCGAATGGAACTGGTGGACATTTAAGGATGATATAAGAGAGAAAAGTAAAATTTTAGAAATAATAACTGAGAATAGTATGTTTTTTTATATATATACTTTTTATGTTGCGGGGGGGCTGGGGAGCTTTGAATCGGTTACTACGGGATTCACATGTGTAATCATGGCGACTGCCATGACCCTTACAATAGAGGGGGGTAATGTTGTGTTTTTTTTCTTTCACAACATTAGTAGAGGGGTATTTTGTTTTTTTCTTTATTTTCTATTTTTCTTCTATTCTTTTGTCTGGATGATTGGTGGGGACACACATAGCAACATGGAGACTTCTAAAAAGATTTCCCAGGATACAATGAAAGTTGAAAGATTAGGTATTATTATAGATTGGAGTAACATAATTAAAAATAATGACTAATCTATTGAATTTTTTAAGTTTTAAAGTTAATGGGCTTAATGGACCAATAAAAAGAAAAAGAATTTTAACATATATTAAAAAAATGAAAATAGATATAGCTTTCTTACAAGAAACTCATTTAACGGATATACAACATCAGAAATTAAAAAGAGACTGGGTTGGAAATGTTATTGCAGCTTCATTTAACTCAAAGGCGAGAGGAGTTGCAATTTCGGTTAATAAAAATTTACCAATTAAAATACAAAATGTATTAACTGATTTGGCAGGAAGATATTTAATTATACATTGTCAAATTTTTTCAGAACTATGGACTCTTATGAATATTTATGCACCAAATGAAAATGATGTAAAATTTATACAGGAGGTCTTTTTGAATTTGGTTAATGCACATGATAAAATATTAATAGGTGGAGATTTTAATTTTTGTTTAGATCCAGTTTTAGATAGATCAACAAAGGCTATTACAAAATCAAAAGTAGCAAAATTAACTGTATCATTGATGAAAGATTTAAATTTGATTGATATATGGAGAAGAATCAATCCAAAAGAAAGGGATTATTCATTCTATTCAAATAGACATAAAACATACTCAAGGATAGATTTTTCCTATTATCAACAAATACTCGATAGAGTGAAAAATGTGGAATATAAAGCAAGAATATTGTCTGATCACTCTCCTTTAATAATGACAATGATAATGATAGATAAAGAGGAATCAATTTATAGATGGAGATTTAATTCAATTCTACTAAAACATCAAGATTTTTGTGATTTTATGAAAAAGCAGATTCAGTTCTTTTTAGATACAAATTTACATTCAGTTGATGATAAATTTATATTGTGGGAAGCAATGAAAGAATATTTGAGAGGCCAGATAATAAGTTATACTTCTAAAATTAAGAAGGAATATATGATAGAAATAGATCAATTGGAAAAAGAGATTATAAAATTAGAAAAGGAATCTCAAAGAAATATGACAGAAGAAAAACGAAGACAACTTATTAATAAGAAGTTAAAATATAATACACTCCAGACATATCGAACAGAAAAAGCAATTATGAGAACTAAACAGAGATATTATGAACTAGGTGAAAGATCACATAAAGTTCTTGCATGGCAGTTAAAAACAGATCAGATTTCCAAAACAATAAATGCAATTTGAACAAAAGTGAATGAAATTACTTATAAGCTTCTAGAAATTAATGAGGCTTTTAAGAATTTTTATTCTGAGTTGTATAAATCAGAATCAAAGAATGATGATAGAAGAATTTTTATCACAAATAACTCTTCCAAAATTAAATACAGAAGAACAGAAGGGATTAGATACACCTTTTACATTGAAGGAAGTTGAAGAAGCTTTGGGATCACTTCAAAGTAACAAATCTCCAGGAGAAGATGGTTTTCCACCTGAATTTTATAAAAAGTTTAAAGATTTATTAATTCCTCCTTTTATGGAGTTAATATATCAAGCGGAAAGAACGCATAAACTTCCAGAATCTTTTTCAACAGCTATTTTAATAGTATTGCCAAAAAAAGATAGAGACCTTTTAAAACCAGCATCATATAGACCTATTTCTTTGTTGAACACAGACTATAAAATAATAGCAAAGATTTTATCTAATAGATTATCTAAATACTTAACAAAATTAGTGCATATGGATCAAACAGGATTTATCAAAAATAGACAATCGGCAGATAATGTAACCCGGTTATTTAGTATAATCCATTTAGCGCAAAAGAGGGAGGAAATGAGTGTGGCAGTTGCTTTAGATGCAGAAAAAGCATTTGATAGATTGGAATGGGATTTTTTATTTAAGGTATTGGAAAAATATGGATTAGGAACATCATTTATAAAATGGATTAAAACCTTAAATACGAATCCCAAAGCTAAAGTAGTGACAAATGGTCAAATTTCAACATCATTTCAGTTAACAAGATCAACTAGGCAAGGTTGCCCATTATCACCTGCTTTGTTTGTGTTGGCAATAGAACCACTAGCTGAATTAATTAGAATGGACCCAGATATTAAGGGTTTCAGAGTTAATCAGGAAGAATACAAGATTAACTTATTTGCTGATGATGTTCTACTTTATTTAACAGATCCATTACATTCACTACGCAAATTATCTTATGGACTAGAAGAATATGGGAAAATATCGGGTTATAAAATAAATTGGGATAAAAGTGAAATTTTACCTCTTACTAAAGGAGATTATAATCAACGTCGATTAATAACTCAATTTAGATGGCCAGCAAATGGTATAAAATATTTAGGTATAGGAGTTGATAATGACATAAAAAACTTATACAAATTAAATTATTTACCACTTTTGAAAAAAATTCAGGAAGATCTTGATAAACGGATGGCATTACCAATAACATTAGTAGGTAGAGTAAATACTATAAAAATGAATATATTCCCTAGACTACAATATTTATTTCAATCATTACCAATACAATTACCCCAGAAGTTTTTTCAAGAGTTAAACAAATATGTGAGGAAATTTCTCTGGAAAGGTAAGATGCCAAGAATATCGTTGGAAAAATTGACATGGAAATTTGATCTAGGAGGATTACAACTTCCAAATTTTAAGAATTATTATAAAGCAAATCAACTTAGATCTTTTTTCGAGAAAGATAAACCGGCATGGGTTAGAATAGAACTAGATAAAATAGGAGAAAACGTACCAGAAGATTTTATATATAAATGGGAATCTAAATGGATATGGGAAAAGAAAGAATCTCCTATATTAAAACATTTGATTGATTTATGGAATAAGATAAATGTTGATGATGAGACAAAAAAATCTTTATTAGCAAAGAGATCTTTAATTCAAAATAGACTTATTCCTTTTACAATGGACAATCAACTTTTATATAATTGGATTCAAAAAGGCATTAGATATATAGGGAATTGTTTTGAAGGAGGTATATTAATGTCATTTGATTAATTAAAGAATAAACATAAAGTATCAAATAACACTTTATTTTGTTACTTTCAATTAAGGGCTTATTTAAGAGAAAAATTAGGTCAAACAATGTTATTGCCGAAACCTAATGAAATAGAAATTTTAATTCAAAAAGGAAATATTTAAAAATTTATATCTTGTATGTATAATTTGATTCAAAAACAGGCAATTAAACAAGGAATCCATAAGTCAAGACAAAAATGGGAAAGTGATTTGAATATTAAAATTGAAGAAACAAATTGGTCAAGACTATGTCTTGATAGTATGACAAATACAATAAATGTTCGGTTAAGATTAGTGCAGTATAATTTTCTACATCAATTATATATTACACCACAAAAAATAAATAAATTAAATCCAAACTTATCAGATCAGTGTTTCCGATGTAACCAGGAAACTGGTACTTTTTTACATTCTACATGGTCTTGTTCTAAAATTCAACCTTTTTGGACAAATTTAAGACTCTTACTGGAACAAATTACAGGAACACAATTTCCTCATAGTCCAATATTACTCTTATTAGGTGATATTGAAGGGATAAAACCAAAACTCAAACTAAATAAATACCAGAAAGAAGTTATAACAATTGCACTGGCAGTAGCCAAAAAAGCTATTGCAGTTACTTGGAAATCGGATACATATTTAAGTATAGACTCTTGGAAGAAAGAAATCTATGGTTGTATTCCATTAGAAAAAATTACTTATAATTTAAGAGATAAATATGAAATATTTCTGAAAATTTGGATCCCTTATTTACAAAAGACAGGATTAAATCTATAGATGCTCTGAAGATGAAACAATTGGTCATTTGGGGAAAGAAATAAATATACATATTAAAGTTTCTACGAATTCCATGGAGCATGTGGAGATCTTCCAACATCTAGACAATCTTTCTTTCTTTCTTTTTTTTTTCTCTTTCTCTTTTTTTTTCTATAGGGCAGTTGGGGGGGGGGGTTAAGGGGAGGGGGGAAGGGTTATATACATTTTTTTTTCATGCTTCATTTTGTAACTACTTAAAAATGCAATAAAAAAAGTTTTCAAAAAAAAAAACCAATTATGTGTGCTGCGTCTAGGTTCCCCGAAGCAGTTCCTCTCAGAAATGTCAAGGCTAAAACTGTGTTGAAAGCTCTCATCAAGTTTTTCACTCTGGTTGGTTTGCACAGGGAGATTCAATCCAACCAGGGTAGTAACTTTACCTCAAGAACAGTCCAGCAGATAGTTGGTGAACTGGGAGCTAAGCACATTTTATTATCTGCATATCACCTAGAGTCCCAGGGAGCCTTGGAAAAGTTTCATTCCACTCTTATTAATGATTAAAACATAATGTGTGGAAAATAGAAAAGACTGGGATGAAGATGTGTTTTTACTTTTGTTTGCTGTCAGAGACTAAATTCAGGAATCAAGCCTGTTTGAACTTGTTTTTGGTCACAGGGCCAAGGACCATTAACTTTACTCAGAGAACAGTGGTCTAATCAGGAGGTGTGTGTAAGCATGCTCAATTATGTTTTGGAATTCAGAGATAGACTTAACAAGGTTTGTGACCTTGCAAAGCAGAATTTGCAGAACTCTCAGAGGAAGATGAAGGTCTAGTATGACAGAAAAGCTAGAGAACAAATGTATCATGTTGGAGATAAGGTTCTGATTCTGTTCCCCCTCCTGACCAATGCCCTCCAAGCAAGATTTAATGGACCATACCAGATAATTAAGAAAATTGACACTTTGAATTATGTTGTTAGGACTCCTGACCGAAGGAAGGCTACTCAAGTGGTACACATAAATACGTTAAAGCGTTATGTTACATACTCATGACACATGACAGTGGTACCCTTGTCACTTGACTGGGGTTGAAGCTATCCTGGACTTGAGGTAATGGCCTTGTGATGGTGGAGTGACGTCATTTTCCCGCCAGTAGAGATCATGTGACAGTTTTTTTTTTACAGGTTATAAAAGGAAGACCCCACCCTGTGAGGAGGGGCAGTTCGTGGCTGGATTTGCCAAGTTGACTTCATGCCACTGCGTGATTTAAGTGATGATGCAGTTTAGTTGAAGGATGAAGTTTTATCTAATGCCTAAAGTTTAAAAGGTCATTGCCAGCAGGTTCTTTACGATTCTGCTAGTTCGAAGAATCAGTGGAGAGTGAAGATCGAAGTTCGGGAGTTAAAGATCGAGGAGAATCACTTTCTATGGTGAAACGGGTTTCAACCTTTGTTTGATCCTTATTTGGAAGGATTTCGTTGACTATCTTCGCGTTAATCCCTGGGTTTACCAGAAAGGATTGAGGATAGTGAGGAAGGAAAGGTTAGTGCCTTTAAGCCGTTCCGTTTCGTAAATTCTTCGTGGGAAGTTCGACGTCGGGGATCAAAGCAAAACGACTTGAAAGAATTTAAGTCGTCTTATAAAGTCTCTCCTTTTAAATGGACTGTGAGCATATCGAACTTTTGGCAATACTATTTTAAAGAACTGTTTTGCAATATTGCTTTAAGAACTGTTTGAGCTGCCGCACCGCAGTTGGTTTCCGGTTACGTTAGTGTTTGTTTACTTTTGAGGGGTTTGTTTTCTGTGTTTAATAAACGTGTTGTTTGTTATAAAAAACCCTTGCCGAACTCATATATTTATTGTTGCCTGAATACGTAACACTTATCATAACTCAGACAGCACCAGTGAGTACTGTTATGAAAAAGTGGAGTCGTGGAGACTGGTAACAAGGTATCAGATAATTGTAATGTTACATACCCCATGGATATCTCAATTCTATATTCATTGTTGCCGGCCACATAACAGAAACAAGTTACTGTATGGTCTCAACAAGGCTCAGGAATTCTGTTGGGTTGGAAAACATTGACAGTAAAGTCCATCATTTGGAGCCTGACCAGCTAAATCAATTGAAGGAATTAATTAGTAAGTAGGAGGATTTATTCCCTGTGTTATGAATAGGCAACAAGGAATATAGAATTGAGATAGGTATCTTATAAACAATTAAAACATTTATTAAACACTGCTCAATAAAAATGAAAAGTAAACAAATGACTAACTTAACCAGAAGTTAACTGCTATATGGCAACTTGAACAGTTCTTAAAGTGATAAATGCAAACACAGTTCTTAAAAGTGATAAATGCAAAAGTCCAAATGATTTACACAGTCAATTAGGAGAGTCTTTCCTGAAGTAATGAATTCCTCAATGACATGAAGTTACTGCTGATCCCAGCAGAAATATGCCTTGCCCGAAGGATTTATGACAAAGGAAATAAAATCGGCTTAAAGGAACTGACCTTTTCCCTGGTGAATAATGCTGTGTGCAATCCTTTCTGCTTTCACAATGTAGGGGCTATCTCGGATGCAGGTTACTACCATCTGAATGAGGATTCAATAAAGTCGATCCTGTATAACCACCGATGACACCAACTTTACTCGATCCTTCGGGTTCCTGCACTTCAATAAATTCTTCACTCTCCAACTGGACTAAAACTGGCCGCATTGCCGGCAATGACCTTTGAGAGTCAAGATAGAAATTAAAACTCCACTTTAAAACACAACTGTGTCATGGGATGAATACGCAGCATAACGGAGTACCTGACGAATTAAACAATGAACTGACCTGTGTTACAGCAAGGCTTTCCCATTTTATATCTGTTGGAACAGGCCATCACATGACCTCTCACTAGCGGGAAAATTACATCATATGACCTCACTCTGGCAGGAAATTACATCACCCCACCATCACAAGACCATTACATCATGCTCACCAGATGCTCAATTACATCATGGTCATAAGACAGTCACAAGATACCCATGGGGTATGTAACACCTGATACCTGGCATTCCCAAGCAAAGCACAGCTGCCATGCATGACGTAATTGTAGATCAAGTTGACCCGATTGAGCAACATCCTTACAGAATGAATTAGAAGTAAAATGGCAGAACAAGAAATTTGATACATTCTGACAAGCAGTATCATTAGCCCATGTACCTCAGACTGGGCGTCGCCCTGTGTTATTGTGCCTAACCAGCATGAGATTCTGTACTGATTACAGGAAAGTTAATGCAGTGACCAAGACAGATGCTTATCCTATCTCCAGAGTGGATGACTGTATTGATAAGGTGGGAAAGGCCTTATGAAGGCCAAATACCTTACGAACATTGACTTGTTAAAAGGATACTGGTGTGTTCCCTTGACAGAAAGGGCTAGAGAAATCTCTGCATTTGTAACACCATCTGGACTGTATGAGTATATTGTTTTACCCTTTGGAATGAAAAATGCTCCAGGGACATTCTAAAGAACGATTAATTCTGTGATTCGAGGTTTAGAAAATACAGGGACTTATATTGATGATTTGGTTGTATGGAATGACACGTGGGAAGAGCATATCTTAGCAGTAGACAAGCTGTTTGCTAGGCTTTCCAAGGCCAATCTTACTGTCAACCTCGTTAAAAGTGAATTTGGCTGCACTGCTGTTACTTACCTTGGCTATGTAGTAGGCCAGGGCCAACTGGCTCCAGTGCTGGCCAAGGTTCAGGCTATTGCTGAGGTTCCCATTCCAACAGGCAAAAAAGCTTTAAGAAGGTTTTTAGGAATGGTTGGGTATTACTGTAAGTATTGAAAAAACTTTGCAGATATTGCTCTCCCCCTAACGAAACTGCAAGAGGAGAGTGAAAGATTTGTATGGAGTGAGCCATGCCAGGAGGCATTTGAACACCTGAAAACTATTCTGTGGTATCAACCTGTGATCAAAGCACCTGATTGTACTAAACCATTTTCTATAGTGGTAGACGCTAGTGACAAAGCTGCCGGAGAAGTATTGTTGCAAAAGGATGAAGATGATATTGAACATCCTGTAGCTTATTTCTCAAAGAAATTTAATGCGCATCAAAAAATTATTCTACTGTTGAAAAGGAGTTGCTATCACACATTTTAGCCTTGTAACATTTTGATGTTTATGTATGTCCTGCACAGAAACCACTTGTGATTTACACTGGCCATAATCCGTTAGTGTTTCTGAGTAAAATGGAGGATAAGAATAGAAGGTTACTAAGCTGGAGTCTGATCATGCAAGAATATGACATGGAAATAAGAAATGTAAAAGGTACTGACAACACTATAGCAGATTGTTTGACCAGATGTTGAGTTAAAATTTGTATGCGTTTTTGCTATGTTATCTGATAGTTACACATGTATTGCTTCAAACTGTATAATCTATAGTTAGACAAAGGTTTTGCTCCTTGATCAAAATTTTTCCCAAAAGGAGAAAGGTGTGGTGAGATCCTAAGGTTTATTCAATATGGACTGTGCCGTTTAAAAGAGAATGAGTGACACTGATTTGGAGAGAGAGGCATCAAGCATCTCATGAGTTGCTATGGTGATGGAAGGGCAGAGCTATATGATGGACAGCTGGTGTTCAGATATATACAAAGTAGGCTGGTTTTCTGGCAGACAGACACAGAAGACACACAGAAATACAGAAGAAATAGACACTGGATGAGTTTTGAGTGCCCAGAAAAGGGTGGGTTTTGCTTGCAGTGTGGAAAAGGGGTGACGGGTGGAAGGCTATTGGTATGTTAATCCTTGCCTGGGTTGATAGCTTTACCGTGTGAAGACGGTACCCTTAGCGCAGTCACAGTCGGTGACCTTAAGAGGTTTTCGGAGGACAAAGGGAAGATCGACGGCATCAGCTTACTAAGATAACAAATCACCTCTCTCTCTCTCTCTTCTCAATTCTACTCAACTCAATATCATGAGCTGAACTGACTTTGTTTATATGCCATCGTAAGACTGTATCACTTATCACCTAAGCTTGAAGAAGTTTGGGGTTTTATATTTCCACACTTATATATGCATAAACTCTGCTAACCTGTTTGTTTTATCTTGTTTTATATTACTATATTAAGTAGTTACTAATAAAATAGTGTTTTGTTAACAACAAAATCAGACTCCAGGTGTGTTCCATTTCTGCTGGTTCTTTTGACCCATTACAGGGTACGTAACAGAATGCAATGCTGGCATTCATCTCTAGAAGTATAGAATACAAGAACTGGGATGTAATGTTGAGGCTGTCTAAGGCACTTGTGAGACCAACTTGGAGTATTGTGTGCAGTTTTGGGCTACTTATTTTAGAAAAGGTATACTGATAATGACGAGGTTTCAGAGAAGATTCCAGAGAATGATTCCAGGAATGAGAGAGTTACCGTATGAGGAATGTCTGGCAGTTCTTGGGCTGTATTCTCTGGAATTCAGGAGAATGAGTGGGGAATCTCATAGAAACATTCCAAATGTCAAAAGGCCTGAACAGATTAGATATGGCAAAGTTATTTCCCATGGTAGGGGATTCTAGGACAAGACGGCATGACTTCAGGATTGAAGGACGTCCTTTTGGAACAGAGATACGAAGAAATTACTTTAGTCAGAGGGTGGTAAATCTGTGGAATTTGTTGCCACGAACAGCTGTGGAGGCCAAGTCATTGGGTGTATTTAAGACAGAGATAGATAGGTTCTTGATTAGCCGGAGCATCAAAAGGTATTTGGGGTGAAAGCAGGGGAGTGGGGATGACTTGATGAAGTGGATCAGCCCATGATTGAATGGTGGAGCAGACTCGATGAGCCGAATGGCCTACTTTTGCTCTTAAATCTTATGGTCTTATGACCAGTATAGAGCCCCGAGAATTGAGGATGTGCTGGCCTGTCTGAATGGTGTAGAAACATAGAAACATAAGAAACATAGAAAATAGGTGCAGGTGTAGGCCATTCAGCCTTTCAAGCCTGCACCACCATTCAGTTTGATCATGGCTGATCATCCAACTCAGAACCCTGTACCTGCTTTCTCTCCATACCCCCTGGTCCCTTTAGCCACAAGGGCTATATCTAACTTCCTCTTCAATATAACCAATGAACCGGCCTCAACTGTTTCCTGTGGCAGAGAATTCCACAGATTCACCACTCTCTTGTGAAGAAGTTTCTCCTCACCTCAGTCCTAAAAGGCTTCCCCTTTATCCATAAACTGTGATCCCTCATTCTGGACTTCCCCAACATTGGAAACAATCTTCCTGCATCTAGCCTGTCTGATCACTTTAGAATTTTATGCATTTCAATAAGATCCCCCCTCAATCTTCTAAATTCCAGTGAGTATAAGCCTAGTCGATCCAGTCTTTCTTCATATGAAAGTCCTGCCATGCCAGGAATCAATCTGGTGAACCTTCTCTGTACTCTCTCTATGGCAAGAATGTCTTTCCTCAGATTAGGGGACCACAACTGCACAGAATACTCTAGGTGTGGTCTCACCAAGGCCTTGTACAACTGCAGTAGAACCTCCCTGCTCTTGTACTCAAATCCTTTTGCTATGACTGCCAACATACCATTTGCCTTTTTCACCACCTGTTGTACCTGCATGCCCACCTTCAATGATTGGTGTACAATGACACCCAGGTCGCGTTGCACCTACTCTTTTCCTAATTGACCTCCGTTCAGATAATAATCTGTTTTCCTGTTCTTGCAACCAAAGTGGATAACCTCACATTTATCCACATTAAATTGCATCTGCCATGAATTTGCCCACTCACCTAACCTATCCAAGACACCCTGCATCCTCTTAGCATCCTCCTCACAGCTAACACTGCCATCCAGCTTCGTGTCTTCCGCAAACATGCAGATTCTGCATTTAATTCCCTCGTCTAAATCATTAATATATATTGTAAACAACTGGGGTCCCAGCACTGAGCCTTGCGGTACCCCACTAGTCACTGCCTGCCATTCTGAAAAGGTCCCATTTACTCCCACTCTTTGCTTCCTGTCTGCCAACCAATTCTCTATCCACATCAATACCATACCCCCAGTACCGTGTGCTTTAAGTTTGCACACCAATCTCCTGTGTGGGACCTTGTCAAAAGCCTTTTGAAAATCTAAATATACCACATCCACTTTCCCCTATCCATTCTACTAGTTACATCTTCAAAAAATTCTATAAGATTCGTCAGACATGATTTTCCCTTCACAAATCCATGCTGACTTTGTCCGATGATATCACCTCTTTCCAAACGTGCTGTTATCACATCGTTGATAACTGACTCTAGCATTTTCCCCACCACCGATGTCAGCCTAACCAGTCTAAAATCCCTGGTTTCTCTCTCCCTCCTTTTTTAAAAAGGAGGGTTACATTAGCCACCCTCTAATCATCAGGAACTAATCCAGAATCTAAGGAGTTTTGAAAAATTATCACTAATGCATCCACTATTTCTTGGGCTACTTTCTTAAGTACTCTGGGATGCAGACCATCTGGCCCTGGGGCTTTATCTGCCTTTAAACCCTTCAATTTACCTAACACCACTTCCCTACTAATATGTATTTCCCTCAGTTCCTCCATCTCACTAGACCCTCGATCCCCTACTATTTCCGGAAGATTACTTAGGTCCTCCTTAGTGAAGACAGAACCAAAGTAGTTATTCAATTGGTCTGCCATGTCCTTGTTCCCTATGATCAATTCACCTGCTTCTGACTGTAAGGGACCTGCATTTGTCTTGATCAATCTTTTCCTTTTCACATATCTATAAAAGCTTTTACAGTCAGTTTTTATGTTCCCTGCCAGCTTTCTCTCATAATCTTTTTTCCCTTTCCTAATTAAGCCCTTTGTCCTCTTCTGCTGGTCTCTGAATTTCTCCCAGTCCTCAGGTGTGCCGCTTTCTCTGGCTAATTTGTATGTTTCTTCTTTAGACTTGATACTACCCCTAATTTCACTTGTCAGCCACCGATGCACTACCTTCCCTGGTTTATTCTTTTGCCAAACTGGGATGAACAATTGTTGTAGTTCATCCATGCGATCTTGAAATGCTTACCATTGCATATCCACCGTCAACCCTTTAAGTATCATTTGCCAGTCTATCTTAGCTAATTCACGTCTCATACCTTCAAAGTTACCCTTTTTAAAGTTCAGAACCTTTGTTTCTGAATTAACTGTGTCACTCTCCATCTTAATGAAGAATTCCACCATATTATGGTCACTCTTACCTAAGGGGCCTCGCATGACAAGATTGCTAACTAACCCTTCCTCATTGCTCAATACCCAATCTGGAATGGCCTGCTCTCTGGTTGGTTCCTCGACATGTTGGTTCAGAAAACCATCCCGCATACATTCCAAGAAATCCTTTTCCTCAGCACCCTTACCAATTTGGTTCACCCAATCTATATGTAGATTGAAGTCTCCCATTATAACTGCTGTTCCTTTATTGCACGCATTTCTAATTTCCTGTTTCATGCCAACCCCAACCTCACTACTACTGTTAGGTGGCCTGTACTCAACTCCCACCAGCGTTTTCACCAGTGTTATGCAGTTCTACCCATGTCGATTCCACATCCTTCAGGCTAATGTCCTTCCTTTCTATTGCGTTAATCTCCTCTCTAACCAGCAATGCTACCCACCTCCTTTTCTTTCCTGTCTATCCCTCCTGAATATTGAATATCCCTGAATGTTGAGCTCCTATCCTTGGTCACCCTGGAGCCATGTCTCTGTGATCCCAACTATATCATATTCATTAATAACTATCTGCACATTCAATTCATCCACCTTGTTATGAATGCTCCTTGCATTGACACACAAAGCACTTCAGGCTTGTTTTTACAACACTCTTAGCCCTTATACAATTATGTTGAAAAGTAGCCCCTTTTTGCTTTTTGCTCTGGATTTGCCTGCCTGACACTTTTACTTTTCACCTTACTACTTTTTCCTTCTACCCTCATTTTACACCCCTCTGTCTCTCTGCACTTGTTCCCATCCCCCTGCCACATTAGTTTAAATCCTCCTGAACAGCATTAGCAAACGCTCCCCCTAGGACATTGGTTCCAGTCCAGCCCAGGTGCAGACCATTCTGTTTATACCAGTCCCACCTCCCCCAGAACTGGTTCCAATGCCCCAGAAATTTGAATCCCTCCCCCTTGCACCATTTTTCAAGCCACATATTCATCTGAAATATCCTCCTATTTGTACTCTGACTAGCACGTGGCGTTGGTAGTAATCCAGAGATTATTACCTTTGTGGTCCTACTTTTTAGTTTATCTCCTAACTCCCTAAATTCACCTTGTAGGACCTCATCCCATTTTTTACCTATATCATTGGCACCTATGTGCACCACGACCACTGGCTGTTCATCTTCCCACTCCAGGATGTCCTTCAGCCGCTGAGAGACATCCTTGACCCTTGCACCATGGAGGCAAAATACCAACCTGCAGTCTTGTGTGCAGCTGCAGAACCGCCTACCTATTCCCCTTACAATCGAATCCTCTATCACTATAGTTCTCCCACTCCTTTTCCTTCCTTCCTGTGCTGCAGAGCCACCCATGGTGCCATGAACTTGGCTGCTGCTGCCTTCCTCTGATGAGACATCTCCCCCAACAGTATCCAAAACAGTATATCTGTTTAGGAGAGAGATGACCTCAGGGGACTCCTGCACTACCTACCTACTGCTACGCTGTATAGTGGCCACCCCTTCCCTTTCTGCCTGTGTAGCCTTTACCTGCAGTGTAGCCAACTCACTGAACGTGCTATTCACAACTTTCTCAGCATCGCGGATGCTCCAGTATGAATCCAGTCGCAGCTCCAGATGCTCAATGCAGTCTGCCAGAAGCTGCAGCTAGACACACTTCCTGCATACATAGTCGTCAGTGACACTGGAAGTATCCTTGATTTCCCACATGCTGCAGGATGAACAAACCACGGGGCCGATCTCAGCTGCCATGACCTACCCAATACTTGCCTCAACTTTTGAAACTTTCTCCTTTTAAAGGAACTTACCCGGCCTTACCTCACTTGGAGTGAAGCTCGTCCTCAGCCTCTGCTCGCCAAAGCCTCTCGAGACAAAGCCTTCCTACTCTATCTCTCTCCACTCCGTCGCCCGCTACAACGTCGCCCGCTCTGTCTAACTCATACTCTTGCTGCCTCACGGTCCGACTTACATGCGATTGCGCAGTCGTGCCCCACTGTGATATGGTTCAGTGTGCTGGACTTGAGGAGAGGGTATTACCAGATACCTATGAGTGAGGCTGATGAAGGGAAGACTTATCTGAAGTATGCGTCTGATATGAGAAGGGAGCTGAGGTCTTGGCTACCATGCAGAATCAAGGAAATAAGAGGAGGTATGATCAATAGGTTAGGTTCTCCCAACGCATGCCTGGAGACCAAGTCCTCATCAATAATTTGGGGACATCTGGAAAGCATAAGTCAGCTAACTTCTGGGTGGTTATGTTCTATATAGTGGAGAGTCAAATGCCAAACATACCAATTTTCCAGGTGAAACCAGAGGATAGGAATGTAGCTGTCCATTGGAACCACCTTCTAGCTCTGGGACAAGAGGTATGTGTTGACCTGGAGTCTGACCTACCCTGCAGCAACGTAGTGAGACTGAAGAGCCAACAGCAGAAAGAATTAAATTGGCAGCCACCCTCAATGGGATACGGACTTAGGGGATGAGGAAATGGGGGGTGTGGTATATGCTGCTTTTTGCCAATTCCCCAATAATTGAGTAAGAGATTCTCAACCTTTCTCACGCTGAAGCAGGTGGAATGCAGGGGGGGGAGGGGGGAGGGGATTAGCAGAGCTCAGGCAGGCTTACAGCTGGATCATGGAGTGGGGCTGGACTCTAAAGTAACTGGGTACGAAGCTGAGCTCAGCCATCAGGCAGAGGGATCTGAGTTGCAGGAAGGCACGAGTGATAGACCAGCAGAGGCCTCACCAAAAGACCAGGAGTGTCTGAAACTTAAGAAGCTTTGCTGGTAGCGTTACTGGTTAGAGAGGAGATTAACACAATAGAAAGAAAGGACATTAGCCTGGAGGATGTGGAATCGATATGGGTAGAGCTACATAACACTAAGGGGCAGAATACACTGGTGGGAGTTGTATACAGACCACCTAACAGTAGTAGTGAGGTTGGGGATGGCATTAAACAGGAAATTACAAATGCGTGCAATAAAGGAACAGTAGTTATAATGGGTGACTTCAATCTACATATAGATTGGGTGAACCAAATTGGTAAGGGTGCTGAGGAAGAGGATTTCTTAGAATGTATGCAGGATGGTTTTCTGAACCAACATGTCAAGGAACCAACTAGAGAGCAGGCCATTCTAGATTGGGTATTGAGCAATGAGGAAGGGTAAGAGTGACCATAATATGGTGGAATTCTTCATTAAGATGGAAAGTGACATAGTTAATTCAGAAACAAAGGTTCTGAACTTAAAAATGGGTAACTTTGAAGGTATGAGACGTGAATTAGCTAAGATAGACTGGCAAATGATACTTAAAGGGTTGACGGTGGATATGCAATGGCAAGCATTTAAAGATCGCATGGATGAACTACAACAATTGTTCATCCCAGTTTGGCAAAAGAATAAACCAGGGAAGGTAGTGCACCTGTGGCTGACAAGTGAAATTAGGGGTAGTATCAAGTCTAAAGAAGAAACATACAAATTAGCCAGAAAAAGCAGCACACCTGAGGACTGGGAGAAATTCAGAGACCAGCAGAGGAGGACAAAGGGCTTAATTAGGAAAGGGAAAAAAGATTATGAGAGAAAGCTGGCAGGGAACATAAAAACTGACTGTAAAAGCTTTTATAGATATGTGAAAAGGAAAAGATTGGTCAAGACAAATGTAGGTCCTTTACAGTCAGAAGCAGGTGAATTGATCATAGGGAACAAGGACATAGCAGACCAATTGAATAACTACTTTGGTTCTGTCTTCACTAAGGAGGACCTAAGTAATTTTCCGGAAATAGTAGGGGATCGAGGGTCTAGTGAGATGGAGGAACTGAGGGAAATACATATTAGTAGGGAAGTGGTGTTAGGTAAATTGAAGAGATTAAAGGCAGATAAATCCCCAGGGCCAGATGGTCTGCATCCCAGAGTGCTTAAGGAAGTAGCCCAAGAAATAGTGGATGCATTAGTGATAATTTTTCAAAACTCCTTAGATTCTGGATTAGTTCCTGAGGATTGGAGGGTGGCTAATGTAACCCCACTTTTTAAAAAAGGAGTGAGAGAGAAACCGGGGAATTATAGACCGGTTAGCCTGACATCAGTGGTGGGGAAAATGCTAGAGTCGGTTATCAAAGATGTGACACCAGCACGTTTGGAAAGAGGTGAAATCATCGGACAAAGTCAGCATGGATTTGTGAAAGGAAAATCATGTTTTACAAATCTTTTGAGGATGTAACTAGTAGAGTGGATAGGGGAGAACTAGTGGATGTGGTATATTTGGATTTTCAAAAGGCTTTTGACGAGGTCCCACACAGGAGATTAGTGTGCAAACTTAAAGCACATGGTATTGGGGTATAGTATTGATGTGGATAGAGAATTGGTTGGCCGACAGGAAGCAAAGAGTGGGAATAAACGGGACCTTTTCAGTCTGGCAGGCAGTGACTAGTGGGTTACCGCAAGGCTCAGTGCTGGGACCCTAGTTGTTTACAATATATATTAATGATTTAGACGAGGGAATTAAATGCAGCATCTCCAAGTTTGCGGATGACACAAAGCTGGGTGGCAGTGTTAGCTGTGAGGAGGATGCTAAGAGGATGTAAGGTGACTTGGATAGGTTAGGTGAGTGGGCAAATTCATGGCAAATGCAATTTAATGTGGATAAATGTGAGGTTATCCACTTTGGTTGCAAGAACAGGAAAACAGATTATTATCTGAATGGTGGCCGATTAGGAAAAGGGGAGGTGCAATGAGACCTGGGTGTCATTGTACACCAGTCATTGAAGGTGGGCATGCAGGTACAGCAGGCAGTGAAAAAGGCAAATGGTATGTTGGCATTCATAGCAAGAGGATTCGAGTACAGGAGCAGGGAGGTTCTATTGCAGTTGTACAAGGCCTTGGCGAGACCACACTTGGAGTATTATGTGCAGTTTTGGTCCCCTAATCGGAAGAAAGACATTCTTGCCATAGAGGGAGTACAAAGAAGGTTCACCAGATTGATTCCTGGGATGGTAGGACTTTCATATGAAGACTGGATCGACTAGGCTTATACTCACTGGAATTTAGAAGATTGAGCAGAGATCTTATTGAAATGTATAAAACTCTAAAGGGATTGGACAGGTTAGATGCAGGAAGATTGTTCCCAATGTTGGGGAAGTCCAGAACGAGGGGTCATAGTTTAAGGATAAAGGGGAAGCCTTTTAGGACCAAGATGAGGAAAAACTTTTTCACACAGAGAGTGGTGAATCTGTGTAATTCTCTGCCACAAGAAACAGTTAAGGCCAGTTCATTGGCTATATTTAAGGGGGAGTTAGATATAGCCCTTGTGACTAAAGGGATCAGGGGGTATGGAGAGAAAGCAGGTATAGGGTTCTAAGTTGGATTTGCCTATTATTATTTCATTATTTATGGTTTTATATTGTTATATTTCTACACTATTCTTGGTTGATGCAACTGTAATGAAACCCAGTTTCCCTCGGGATTAATAAAGTATGTCTGTCTGTCTGATCAACCATGATCATACTGAATGGTGGTGCAGGCTTGAAGGGCTGAATGGCCTACACCTGAACCTATTTTCTAATGTTTCTATGTTTCTAAGTAGATGATGGGAAAAGGAAGTCTCAAAGTATCAGGTTACCCCCAGATAGGGGAACAGAGGGTTGCAACTAGCTCCCCAGTGAGATATCTCAATACCACTGACAAATAGATTGGATGTTCTGACATCACAAAATTCCTTTGAAAACAGTGTTATTAGTTACCAGATGACAAATTATTTCAAAGTTATGAGGACATGACTATGTGTGGTGGGAGGAGAGTGTAAAGCCCTGGTTCACATCTTTGCTGTTATGATGTAGGTATTTCATATAGCAGCTCTGTAAGACCAGTCTGTACTGCTTTCATCCTGTTTTGGTTATTCTCGAAGATGAGGGATGATGTGGAATATGTGTCATCCAATTATAACCATATAACAATCACAGCACGGAAACAGGCCATCTCGGCCCTTCTAGTCCATGCCAATGCTTACACTCACCTAGTCCCACTGACCTGCACTCAGCCCATAACCCTCCATTCCTTTCCTGTCCATATACCTATCCAATTTTTACTTTAAATGACAATATTAAACCTGCCTCTACCACTTCTACTGGAAGCTCGTTCCACACAGCTACCACTCTCTGAGTAAAGAAGTTCTCCCTCGTGTTACCCCTGAACTTTTGCCCCCTAACTCTCAACATGTCCTCTTGTTTGAATCTCCCCTACTCTCAATGGAAAAAGCCTATCCACATCAACTCTATCTATCCCCCTCATAATTTTAAATACCTCTATCAAGTCCCCCTTCAACCTTCTACACTCCAAAGAACAATGTCCTAACTTGTTCAACCTTTCTCTGTAAATAAATAAATATAATTCCTTTAATCATATGCAGTGTACTGTCTGTTATTTCATTGCCATTAATTTGTAACAGGGTAGCATATAAGACCAGAAGACCTTAAGATATAGGTACAGAAGTAAGCCATTTGGCCCATCGAGTCTGCTCTGCCATTCAATCATGGGCTGACCCAATTCTTCCAGTCATCCCCACTCCCCTGCCCTCACCCTGTACCCTTTGATGCCCTGCCAAATCAAGAACCTATCTATCTCTGCTTTAAGTGCACCCAATGACTTGGCCTCCACAGCTGCTCATGGTAACAAATTCGACAGATTTACCACCCCCTGACTAAAGTAATTTCTCCACATCTGTGTTCTAAATGGATGTCATTCAATCCTGAAGTTGTGCCCTCTTGTCATAGACTCCCCTACTATGGGAAATAAATTTGCCATATCTGATCTGTTCAGGCCTTTTAACATTCAAAATGTTTCTATGAGATCCCCTCTCATTTTCCTGAACTCCAGGGAATACAGCCCGAGTACTGCCAGAGCATCCACACAAACCAAGGTTTGGGGTGGGATCAAGCGAGCTTCAATCTCACGAGTTTGGCGGGGCCAGAGGTTGTCTTCCCTAGACTTACGCAGCCAAGGAAACCAAGGTGGTTTCATTCTCAAATGGTAGGATTAGACAACTGTGGCTGACAAGGGAAGATAAGGACTGCATAAAAGCCAAGGAAAGGGCATATAATGTAGCAAAAGTGAGTTGGAATTTGGACGATTGGGAAGCTTTTAAAATCCAAAAAAAAAACAAATAAAAAGCCATAAGAAGGGAAAAGGTGAAATATGAAGCAGGAACACAAAAGCTTTTTCAGTTATATGAGTTAGAGGGAGTTTAGAGTTAATATTGGAGCACTGGAAAATAATACCAGTGAGGTAGTAATGGGAGTCAAAGAAATGGCAGATGATCTTAATAAGTACTTTGGTGGAATACTTAGGTGGAAGAGTATATTGTACTGAGAAAGCAATGCTATTGTAGAGGAAGAATTGGAATTGGAAGAAATTGGAAGAATGTGAGTGTATGGGTTTTTACTGGGTTCCGGGATGCAGACTCAATGCTCCAGTGCCTATGGTCTGATGGCAACAGATTTATGATGAATTTTCTTAGCCATCTGAAGAACAAGGCATGCTCCCTTGGCCATGGCATATCTGCACATGTATGAAATGTTGGCGACATTTTTGAATAGGCTAATCCAGCTCCAAATCTGCACAATTCCCCCCTAACATATTCCTATAGAAAAAAAAGAGAAGAAAAAAGAAAGAAAGAAAGAAAGAATGAAAGAAACAAAGAAAGAAAGAAAAAGAAAGAAAGAATGCCTGGATATGGGAAGATCCCCACATGCTCCTTGGAGTTGATAATAGCTTTAATATGTATATTTATTTCTTTCCCCAGATAACCAATAATTTTATCTTCGGAGCACCTATATATTTAATCCTATCTTTTGTAAATAAGGGCACCAAATTTTCAGAAATATTTCATATTTATCTCTTAAATTATAAGTTATTTTTCAAGTGGAATGCAGCTAAAAATTTCATTCTTCCAACTATCTATACTTAAGTATGAATCCGATTTCCAAGTAACTGCAATAGCCTTTTTGGCTACTGCCAATGCAATTTTTATGAATTCTTTCTGATATTTATTCAATTTGGATTTCAATTTTATCCCTTCAATATCGCCTAGTAAAAATAATGTTGGATTACGTGGAAGTTGTATTCCAATAATTTGTTCCAGTAAAACTCTTAAATTTGTCCAAAAAGGTTGAATTTTAAAACAAGACCAAGTAGAGTGTAAAAAAGTACCAATTTCTTGATTACATCGAAAACATTGATCAGATAAATTTGAGTTTAATCTATTTATTTTTGTGGTGTAATATATAATTGATGTAAAAAGTTATATTGTACTAATCTCAGTCAAACATTTATTGTATTTGTCATACTGTCAAGACATAATCTTGACCAACTTGTTTCATCAATTTTAATATTAAAATCAGTTTCCCATTTTTGTCTTGACTTATGAATTCCTTGTTTAATTGCCTGTTTTTGAATCAAATTATACATACCAGAAGTATTTTTTTTAATTTTTCCTTTATGAATTAAAGTTTCTATTTCATTAGCTTTCAGCAATAACATTGTTTGACCCAGTTTATCTCTTAAATAAGCCCTTAATTGGAAATAACAGAAAAGAGTGTTATTTGATATTTTGTATTTATTCTTTAATTGGTCAAATGACATTAATATACCTCCTTCAAAACAGTCTCCTATATATCTAATCCCTTTGTGAAACCAGTTATATAAAAGTTGATTATCCATTGTAAAAGGAATAAGTTTATTTTGAATTAAAGGTCTCTTTGCTAATAAAGATTTCTTTATCTCATCATTAACATTTATCTTATTCCATAAATCAATCAAATGTTTTAGTATAGGAGATTCTTTCTTTTCCTGTATCCATTTAGATTCCCATTTATATATAAAATCTTCTGGTATATTTTCTCCTATTTTATCTAATTCTATACTAATCCATGCCAGTTTATCTTCATCAAAAAAAGATGCATTAAATCTAAGTTGATTTGCTTTGTAATAATTCTTAAAATTTGGTAATTGTAACCCTCCTAGGTAAAATTTCCATGTTAAATTTTGCAACAATATTCTTGACATCTTACCTTTCCAAAGGAACTTCCTCACTCATTTAACTCTTGAAAAAACTTCTGCGGTAATTGTATTGGTAGTGTTTGGAATAAATATTGTAATCTAGGGAATATATTTATTTTTACAGCATTGACTCTACCTACTAATGTTATTGGTAACATCATCCATTTGTCAAGATCATCTTGAATTTTTTTCAATAATGGCAAATAATTTAGTTTATATAAATTCTTTATATCATTATCAACTCTTATACCTAAATACTTTATACCATTTATCGGCTATCTAAATTGAGTTATTAATCGACATTGACTATAATCTCCTTTAGTAAGGGGTAGAATTTCACTTTTATCCTAATTTATTTTGTACCCTGATATTTTCCCATATTCTTCCAATCTAGAAGATAATTTATGCAATGAATGCATAAATCAGGACATCATCAGCAAATAAGTTAATCTTATATTCCTCCTGATTAACTTTGAAACCCATAATATCGGAGTCAGTTCTAGTTGTCTAGTTGACCTTGTTAACTGAAATGATGTTGAAATTTGGCCATGTGTCACCACTTTAGCTTTGGGGTTAGTATTTAAGGTTTTAATCCATTTTATAAAAGATACTCCTAATCCATATTTTCCAATAACTTAAATAAAAAATCCTATTCCAATCTATCAAATGCTTTTTCTGCATCCAAAGCAACTGCCACACTCATTTCTTCCCTCCTTTGTGCCAAATGAATTATGCTAAGTAACCAAGTTACATTATCTGCCAATTGTCTATTTTTAATAAATCCTGTTTGGTCCATGTGTATTAATTTTGTTAAGTATTTAGATAATCTATTAGATAAAATCTTTGCTATTATTTTATAGTCTGTGTTCAACAAAGAAATAGGTCTATATGATGTTGGCTTTAAAAGATCTCTGTCTTTTTTTGGCAATACTATTAAAATAGCCGTCGAAAAAGATTCTGGAAGTTGGTGTGTTCTTTCTGCTTGGTGTATTAGCTCCATAAAAGGAGGAATTAATAAATCTTTAAACTTTTTGTAAAATTCAGGTGGAAAACCATCTTCTCTTGGAGATTTATTACTTTGAAATGATCCTAGAGCTTCTTTGACCTCTTTTAATGTAAAAGGCACATCTAATCCCTTCTTTTCTTCTGAATTCAATTTTGGGAGAGTTATTTGTGATAAAAACCTTTCTATCTCAACAATATCATTTTGTGATTCTGATTGATACAGTTCAGAATAAAAAAATTTTTAAGTTTCATTGATTTCTAAAGGTTTATAAGTAATTTTATTCACACTTGTTCTAATTGCATTTATCATTTTGGAAGCTTGGTCTGTTTTTAACTGCCAAGCAAGAATCTTGTGTGATCTTTCACCTTGTTCATAATATCTCTGTTTAGTTCTCATAATTGCTTTTTCTGTTTGGTATGTCTGAAGTGTATTATATTGTAGCTTCTTATTAACAAGTTGTCTTTGTTTTTCTTCTGTCATATAATTTTGAGATTCTTTTTCTAATTTTGTAATCTCTTTTTCCAATTGATTTATTTCTATCATATATTCCTTCTTAATTTTAGAAGTATAACTCATTATCTGGCCTCTCAAATATGCCTTCATCACTTCCCATAATATAAATTTATCATCAACTGAATGTGAGTTTGTATCTAAAAAAATTGAATCTGTTTTTTCATAAAATCACAAAAATCTTGATGTTTTAATAATATTGAATTAAATCTCCATCTGTAAATCGATTCCTCCTTATCCATCATTATCATTGTCATTGTCAAGGAGGAATGATCTGACAATATTCTTGCTTTATATTCCATATTTTTCACTCTGTCTTGAATATTCGCTGATAGTAGGAAAAAATCTATCCTTGAATAAGTTTTATGTCTATTTGAATAAAATGAATAATCTCTTTCTCTTGGGTTAATTCTTCTCCATATATCAATCAAATTTAAATCTTTCATCAATGATAAAGTTAATTTTGCTACTTTTGGTTTTGTAACAACCTTTGTTGACCTATCTAAAACTGGGTCTAGACAAAAGTTAAAGTCTCCACCTATTAATATTTTATCGTGTGTGTCAGCCAAATTCAGAAAAGCCTCTTGTATAAATTTTACATCATTTTCATTTGGTGCATAAATATTCATAAGAGTCCATAGTTCTGAAAAGATTTGACAATGTATAATTACATATCCATTAAAAATAATTACTAATTTAAGGGATATTGTTTCTATGAAGAGAATGTGGAAATTGTGATTCCTTTGTCCCTCTAGAATATAATTGAAATTGAATTTAGGAAAGAATACCAGACCCCGAACGGCACTGACCTTTTCAGTGTTGTTGATATTAGGGCCAATGTTAATTGAAATACCCAGAATAGATCGTGCATGGCAACCTGTCACATCTGCAGCCAGAACTGTTACGATCCAGCAACGATGAATATAGAATTGAGACAGGTTTTTATAACAAATAAAACATTTATTAAACACTGCTAAAAAAAACCCCAAAAGTAAACAAACGACTAACTTAACCAGAAGTCAGCTGCTATACGGCAGCTCGAACAGTTCTTAAAGCGATAATGCAAAAACAGTTCTTAGAGTGATAATGTAAAAAGTCCAAGTGATTTATACAGTCAGTTAGGAGAGATTTTTCTAGAAGTAACAAATTCCTTGACGTCACGACGTTACTGCTGATCCTAGCCGAAATATGCCTTGCCTGAAGGATTTATGACGAAGGAAATAAAACGGCTTAAAGGCACTGACCTTTCCTTGGCGAAACCTTGCTCCAGTCCTTTCTGCACTTTAGCAGGGACTATCTAGGGTGCAGGTTACTAACTCCTTTCGTATGAGGATCAAATAAGGTCGAACCTGTTTTACCGTCGACAATACCAACTTTACTTGATCCTTAGGGTTTTCCGAACGTTGATAATCCTTCACTCTCCGACTGAACTTTAACCGGCAGCAATTTTCAGAACTGCTGGCACAACGATTCTTACAGTACAAATTAAACTCCACTTTAAAAATGAAACTGCGTCATAAAATCAAAAACACAGCAGAACGGAGTCACTGACAAATTAAGTCATGAACTGACCTGTGTCACAGGGAGGGGTTCTCCTTTTATACCCTGTTGAAAGAGGCTATCACATGACCTCTCAATGGCGGGAAAATTACATCACTCCACCATCACAAGACCATTATATCATGCCCAGCAGAGCCATAATTACTTCATGGTCATGTGATAGTCACAAGTTATCCACAGATACGTAACACATTCCTCCAAAAAAAAAATTTGCTCTGTCATGAACAAAATTTTAATAATTAACTATTTACAAAAAAAAAAACAAATGTGTCAAATTTACAACATACACAGTGTACATAGTATTATCATATAGGATCTTATAATTTACTATACAGTAGGAGTGTTACAAATGTTAAATATCACTATAAAAATTACATTGTACATTCAACATTGAGATAGACAATGAGCAATCACATTATCTTTGCCTTTAATATGAGTTATCAAAATATTGTACTCCTGTAACATCAAACCTTTGTTTGCTAAATTGGAGTTTGATGTATTTCCTTAACCATTTTCCTTAACCAAGTCCAGACCTACATCATAACTAAGGTAAGTCAGTGGCATGACCGAATTCACTTTTAGCTAAGTTAATAGTTGTTAGCTTTTGAAAGCCTTTCAAATAATTTCTCCACCGCAGTAATGTGTGCTTCCCAAGTATCATTTCCTGTAATTAAATCATCAATATAAGCATCTTCAACATCTACCTCATGTGAAGCTACAGTGGTTCTTCTAGGAACGTCTGGAAATAAATCCCTATATTTAAAAATTAATTGTGTCATCTGCTGCTTCTGCTCTGGTTGTAAATGAGCTAATTTTTCAACAATATTTTCCAGAATGGTTGATTTTGGTAATCTGACAGAAACAATGTTGGGTTTAGAATAAGTTTCAGGTGAATCATCCATTAAGTTCCTAGTGAGATCAGACTCATTATTATTGACCACAACAGTCACAGTAGTAGACTGTTTCTCATAATATGGTTTTATCATATTTATATGGCAAAGTTGTGTTGGCCTTCTATGATCTGGAGTTTTTATCACATAATCTACATCATTAATTTTAGACATATTTTCATAAGGACCATGAAATTTAGCTTGTAAAGGAATCATTTGCACTGGGAAAAGAACCAACATCTTATCTACAGGCTTAAGTGCCCTCATCCTAGCTTCTTTATCATACTAGGTTTTCATTTTCTCCTGAGCCGATTTTAAATTTTCCCTAGCTAAGCTACAAGCTTTATGTAATCTGTCTTTAAATTTTAAAACATAGTCCAGCAAATTAGTGTGCACCTCTTTATTAATCCATTGTTCTTTTAATAAGGCCAAAGGTCCTCTATCTCTATGCCCAAATACAAGTTCAAATGGACTGAAACCTAATGATTCTTGAACCGACTCCCTTACTACAAATAGAAGTAAATGTATACCCTCATCCCCATCATTTTCATTTTCCACACAATACATCTTAATCATAGTCTTGAGGGTAGAATGAAACCTCTCCAAGGCGCCTTGCAATTCTGGATGGTATGCAGACGAAGTAATCTGCTTAGCTCCCAATTTATAAACTATCTGTTGAAACAATCCAGACATAAAATTACTGCCTTGATCAGATTGTATTTTCTTAGGCAACCCAAAATAAGCAAAGAATTTTATAAGAGCCTTGGTTACATTTTAGTTGTTATATTTCTAAATGGTACTGCTTCTGGAAGCCTAGGCGCAGTGCTCATGATAGTCAACAAGTACTGATGGCCAGTTTTTGTTTTTGGTAAGGGTCCTACACAATCTATAATAATTTTAGAAAATGGTTCACTGAATGCTGGAACAGGTTGCAGTGGGCCACTGGAGTAACTTGATTTGGTTTACCCACAATTTGGCAAGTATTACACATTCTGCAAAATGTTGCCACATCTTTTCTTAAACCAGGCCAGTAAAAATGTTTTAAAATCTTGTCCATAGTTTTCCTCACCACTTGATGTCCACCCAAGGGTATACTATGGGCTAAAGTTAAAATCTCATTTCGATAAACTTTAGGAACTACTACCTGATGAACAACCTTCCATTCATCACTTGCAGGAATTGTAGGTGATCTCCACTTCCTCATTAATACTCCTTTCTCAAAATAATATCCTACTGCCACCTTATCAATTTCACTATCCAGAAGAGCTTGTTCTTTTAATTTGATAATCTCAGGGTCTCTACTCTGCTCTGCTATCATCTCCTTCCAAGACAGAGACAAAACTTCATGGTCAGACTTACTCCAAGAATCCTGTTCAAACAATGAAGGTAAGAAAGTTTCTGACACATCCTCAAAACTTGAATCCTGACTAGAACAGTCATGGGTAACAACCTCATTCTGCACATCAAGCTTTTTAGCCATAGCTTGAGTTACAACACAGGAGGAATCTGTGTTAGAATCCATCCGTGGTTCCTCTGACTTTATTGTCAAATACACTTCAGGAAAAACTTGTCCATCTGCCAAGTCATTTCCTAACAATAAAGAAATATCCTTCACAAGCAAACTAGGTCATAGTCCTACTTTAACAAGTCCTGTAACTAACCCTGATCTTAAATTTACTCTGCAAATGTATAGGCATAAGGGCACTCCCAACACCTTGTATATAGTTTACCTCACCAGTGTCAGACTCATCATTAAACTTTAACACACTGTCTAACATCAGTGATTGAGAAGCTCCAGTATCCCTAAAGATTTTTATTGGCACCGAAGTGAATATATGCAGTTTCACAATATCATAATTAGTTGCTTGCTCAGCAGTTAAAGCTGTACAAACTTGTTGTGCTTTGCCTTTAATCACATTCTGATTCTCATACTTTAATTCCGTCATCACAAATTCAAATTCCTTCTGTTTATTTTCAGCTTCTAACCGATGTAGTTCCAAGTCAGCTTCCAATTATTTCTTTTTATTTTCAGCTTCTAATCAACTTAGTTCCAAGTTAGTTTCCAATCACTTCTGTTTTAATTCAGCTTCTATTCTAAGCTTTTCTAATGCTATTTGTTCCAGGTGTAACTGGATCACTGTTTTACTTACAGGGAACTTATCTAAAATCTCTTCATCAAAAACACCTGAATCTATATAGTGTTCTGTGAATTACAGGCTTTGTTGTAACCTTTGAAATACCTTTAAGTTCTAACCTGCTAGCAATCTCAAATACATCACTTTTTTTCACCTTCATTAATAACTCTGGATCTGGCGATGCCAGGAAGTCGTAAATATTCATTGTTGCCGAATACCACCCACAAGCCAATCAAACAAAAGAATCAGGTATTCCCCTTTTCCAAAACACTGATCAATAATTAAACAAACATTTAAGCACAAAAACGGTACTTATCCCATGAGCCCCCAGTTGTTATGATCCAGCTACAATGAATATAGAATTGAGACAGGTTTTTATAACAAATAAAACACTTATTAAGCACTGCTAAAAAAAACCCCAAAAGTAAACAAACGAGTAATTTAACTGGAAGTCGGCTGCTATACGGCAGCTCGAACAGTTCTTAAGGCAATAATGCAAAAACAGTTCTTAGAGTGATAATGTAAAAAAGTAATGTAAGTCCAAGTGATTTATACAGTCAATTAGGAGAGATTTTTCTAGAAGTAACAAATTCCTTGATGTCACGACATTACTGCTGATTCCAGCCGAAATGTGCCTTGCCCGAAGGATTTATGATGAGGAAATAAAACAGCTTAAAAGCACTGACCTTTCCTTGGTGAAACCTTGCTCCAGTCCTTTCTGCTCTTTAGCAGGGACTATCTAGGATGCAGGTTTTGTATGAGGATCAAATAAGGTCGAACCTGTTTTACCGCCGACAACACTAACTTTTCTCGATCCTTTGGGTTTTCCGAACTTCGATAGTTCTTCACTCTCTGACTGGACTTTAACTGGCAGTGATTTTCAGAACTGCCAGCACAACGATTCTTACAGTACAAATTAAAACTCCACTTTTAAAATGAAACTGTGTCATAAAATCAAATATGCAGCAGAACAGAGTCACTGACGAATTAAGCCATGAACTGACCTGTGTTACAGGGAGGGGTTCTCCTTTTATACCCTGTTGAAAGAGGCTATCACGTGACCTCTCACGGTGGGAAAATTACATCACTCCACCATGACAAGACCATTACATCATGCCCAGCAGAGCCTCAATTACATCATGGTCATGTGACAGTCACATGATACCCACGGTACGTAACAGAACAAAGAACCCGATTATATCCACAGGAGCTGCTATGCCTGCTGCCATTCTTTCCCATCTCTTGTGCTATATTTCCATAGATTTCATTTCCAGTCTGGATCACCAGCAGGTAACACTGTGATTATGGTGGTAGTGCTGGAATGGTTTTCTAAGCCTGACACTTTGTGCCCCAACACCAGTTTCCCTCAGCTTGGTTGAAGGCTGACATTATGCTGCCACATGTCTTCAGAATGCAGTCTTTCCCCGTTCTGGAAGTTTACCTCCTGGACTGGAAATCCTTCCACCAGCTCATTGGGTCTACAGTCAGCCTTTCATCTGGATTGATCCCAGTTCAATGGGCTGACAGAGAAGACAAAGCAGGACCAGGAGTCCTGTGCTAGGCGACCCATCCACATTGAGTTTTCATCTGTTTTGGGCAGAGTTTGCTCATAAAACTTTGCCACACTTCAAAGAGTATGTCTCCCTTTGAGTTTCAGTTTGGTTATCCTAAGCAGCATTCTGAGGTGGGAGTCCTGTCTGCTGAACAACTGGTCCATCATCACTGGCGGGGTGGAAGAAATCTCAGACAGCCTTGTTGAAGGTCTCTCTACAAAGACAGCATAGATGTGGCAAGTGGAATACTGTGTTGGGAAGAGTGTTATCGTGCACATTGGTAGAAGCATGGACTACTTTCTCAAAGGAGAGAAAATTCAAAAAGCTGAGATGCAAAGAGACTTATGCAGGATTCCCTCAATGTTAATTTGCAGATGAGTTGGTAGTGAGGAAGGCAAATGCATTGTTGGAATTCATTTCAAGAGGACTAGAATATAAAACCAAGGATGTAATCACTACACACTGGAATTCAGAAATGTGAGGGGTGACCTCATTGAGACCTATCAAATGCTAAAAAACCTAGACAGAGTCGATATGGAGAGGAGGCAGAGAGGGATGAATCTGCGGAATTTTTTGCCACAGGCATCTGTGAAAGTCAGGTGATTCTGTATATTTAAGGCAGAGTTTGATAGTTTCTTGGTTAGTCAGCATATGAAGGAATACACGGAGAAGGCAGAGGACTGGGGCTGAAGGGGAAAATGAATCAGTCATGATGAGATGGTGGAGTGGACTCTATGGGCTAAATGGCCTAGTTCTACTCCTATGATCTTATGAGCTTTGCATGACATTTTCCCTGACTAGTAACCCCATTCCCCCACCCCCTTTAATCCCCCACTCCCTCCACTCTGTAATGCCTTAAACAACAGAAAGCCAGAACACCAAACTACCTGTCATGACAGTCCTGCAACCAAGTCGCACTGAAGGCAGCAATATTATAATTCCACACGTGATTTCATTGACTGACTTCATTGCCTTTCCAAAAATACTTCTTGCATTGAAATATACGCAGCTCAGAACAGTGATTCCACAGATTGCAGTGGAGTCCATGTTTATATTTAAGGTGGAAGTTGATCCTTTCCTGATTGGCCAGGGTATCAAAGGATATGGCGAGAAGGTAAGTGTATGGGATTGAGTGGGATCCAGGATCAGCCATGATGGAATGATGGAGCAGATTCAAAGGGCTGAATGGCCTAATTCTGCTCCAATGTCTTTTGGTCTTATGTGGAACCTTTTTACTCTCGATCTTTTTTATATAGGATGAACAACTTCTGTTTCGACTGTGTCTCCTGTTAAACTGGTTCCTCTACCCCAGCATCTATAGTTTAAACACCCCTCCTGTTTGGATATTAGTTGCCATGCAGTTTAGGTGCAAAGTTCCACATGGAAGGTTAGTTAAGAAGGTTCAGTCGTTAGGTATTAATGCTGGAGTAATAAAATGGATTCAACAGTGGCTAGATGGGAGATGCCAGAGAGTAGTGGTGGATAATTGTTGATCGGGATGGAGGGCGGTGACTAGCGGGGTGCCTCAGGGATCTGTTTTGGGCCCAATGTTGTTTGTAATATACATAAATGATCTGGATGATGGGGTGGTAAATTGGATTAGTAAGTATGCTGATGATACTAAGGTAGGAGGTGTTGTGGATAATGAGGTGGGTTTTCAAAGCTTGCAGGGAGATTTATGCCGGTTAGAAGTATTAGAAGTTATCCCATAACTGGATAACTCACCAGCAAAGATAGAGAGGTCCGTTGGAGTCTGATGGCACTATTTTCGAACGGTTTTATTCATAAAGGGGGGCACAAAAGTAAGGTTAATACAAACATTCAGAACATATACATCGGCAAAACTCAATCTAAAGCGCGGGTATAGCAATAATGATCATGAAGAAATAATCTCGACTGTTGTCTAGGGGATAATATATTGTCTGTTGGAAATAAAAAAGTCACTCAGAAGTCTACAAGCTTCAGTATTTTTTGAGGAATCGCTGGGTTTCACGTTTTTCAGAGAGAGTGAGGAGAAACGGGAAAAACTTGCCCAGGTCTATGAGGAAGCAACACCGTTGAATCAGGGGAGCGTTGTTTCCCTGTTATTAGTTCGAAGTCCTTCTCGGTATTATCAGCCACCCGCTCCCCAGGCAGAGAAGTTACGGAGCGCATGTGGCTTTTGACTGGCTTCCAGCTATCACGGGAGCGTTGAACGATCGAGTCCTTCTGGTGTGTCTCTCTGGGGTACCGCCTTCTGCAGTCCCCTTTTATCTTGACTTGCAGAGTTGTAGATGTCCATCAAAGTAGGGTGATGCAATCCCCACCCCCACATTGCCCGAGGGTGTCCATATCCGTGGTAGCTGTCACGTAGCAGGGTCATGCCCTCAGCACAGGTGAATCTAAGAGCCCTGGCCAAAACCATTACATTGTCTCTCATTTGTCTGGGTCCTAGACCCGAATTAATAGTGCTCTTGCGATTCTCCGGAAGGAGGGGGCTGCTCCCGCCCCTTCGGCCCCTCAGAGCTGTGGTACATTCATAACAGAAGAATGGGCTGAACGTTGGCAGATGGAGTTTAATGCTGAGAAGTGTGAGGTTCTACATTTTGGCAGGAATAATCCAAATAGAACATACAGGGTAAATGGTAGGGCATTGAGGAATGCAGAGGAACAGAGAGATCTAGGAATAACAGTGCATAGTTCCCTGAAGGTGGAGTCTCATGTAGATAGGGTGGTGAAGAAGGCTTTTGGAACGCTGGCCTTTATAAATCAAAGCATTGAGTACAGAAGTTGGAATGTAATGTTAAAATTGTACAAGGCATTGGTAAGGCCAAATTTAGAATATTGTGTGCAGTTCTGGTCACCGAATTATAGGAAAGATATCAATAAATTAGAGAGAGTGCAGAGAAGATTTACTAGGATGTTACCTGGGTTTCAGCACTTAAGTTACAGAGAAAGGTTGAACAAGTTAGGTCTCTATTCATTGGAGCGTAGAAGGTTGAGGGGGGATTTGATCGAGGTATTTAAAATTTTGAGAGGGATATTTAGAGTTGACGTGAATAGGCTGTTTCCATTGAGAGTAGGGGAGATTCAAACGAGAGGACATGATTTGAGAGTTAGGGGGCAGAAGTTTAAGGGAAACACGAGGGGGTATTTCTTTACTCAGAGAGTGTTAGCTGTGTGGAATGAGCTTCCTGTAGAAGTAGTAGAGGCCAGTTCAGTTGTGTCATTTAAGGTAAAATTGGATAGGTATATGGACAGGAAAGGAGTGGAGGGTTGTGGGCTGAGTGCGGGTAGGTGGGACTAGGTGAGATTAAGAGTTCGGCACGGACTAGGAGGGCCGAGATGGCCTGTTTCCGTGTTGTGATTGTTATATGGTTATATGGTTATAAACCATCTCTTTGCACAGTTCCCTCATGTCCTGGAAGGTAGCCCAATGGTTCAAAAGTCTGAATCACTTCCTCCTACACCAACAAATCAGCCACATGTTAAACTCTATGATCTTCCTATTGCAGACCTCAGTAGCATGTGGCATGGGTAGCGATCATCAGTACAGAACCCTGGAGTTCTTGTACTTTATATTAGTACCTAAATCCAGAGCACACTTTGCAGAATTTCATCCTTCTTCTTACCTTCATGTTTGGCACCTACATGGACTACAACCTCCAGCTGCTCACCCTCCCACTTAAGAATGCTAAGGACTCAATCCGAGGTATCCTGCACACTGGCACCTGGAGGTAACATGCCATCAGAAAATCTCATTCGCATCCATAAAACGTCCTTTCCTGGATCCCCTAACTAATGGATCCACTATCACCACAGCTCGCCTCTTCTCATCCTTCCCTTCTGAGCCACAGAGCTAGACTCAGTGCCAGAGACATCTGTACTTTCTTTGGCTAGGTCATCTCCCAGCCTATTCTTGAAGGGAATGTCCACAGGGGTGCTCTCAATGGCTGTTTAAACCCTTTCACCATCTTGACCTCCTCCCAGGTTTCCTGAGTCCAGCACTTTGTCTGTAACTACCTCTGCATATGTTCTATCTGTCACCCATTAGCCTCATGATTGATCCAAAGATCTTCCGGTTCCAGTTCTAACTCTTCAATGCCAAGTGTTGGAAGCTACAGCTGGATACACTTCTTGCACGATTAGGACACAGGACGTCTTCGCCTTCTTGCGTCCCCCAAGAACAGCAGTTAACTATCCTGCCTGGCATCCCAACTGCTCTAACTGAGCAAGGAAAAAAGAAATCAGCTGAAAAAATGTACCAACAGCTGTTTGCCTTAGCTCACTCAAATAGCTCCTCACTGAGCTAAAAAAATCAAATCCCCACTCTAATGCTGTCCATTCCAAAAGAGACCACTATGCTTTCCCTCCTACTTTCAAATCTCTTAACTATCTTTCCTTTCAGTTAGTCCTGATGAAGGGTCTCGGCCAGAAACGTCGACAGTGCTTCTCCCTATAGATGCTGCCTGGCCTGCTGTGTTCCACCAGCATTTTGTGTGAGTTGTTTGAATTTCCAGCATCTGCAGATTTCCTCGTGTATACTTTCCCTCGCCTCATTTTAATTGCCTTTGCCTGAGAGAGGCCGATGAAGAGATTTCATTTGGAGAAGGAAGTCAGAAGATCAGGACAGGAGTACAGCGGGAGCCATTTTGATTTTTTCTTTTTCTCATCGGAATTAAGAGAGGCGGGACTGCGCAGATGTGTGACACTGGGCAGTGAAGGGGGGAAGATTTAAAAAGGGCAGAAATCCTGAATTGGGTTTCATTTGAAGAAGGAAGTAGGAGGATCAGAACGGGAGTGCAGCAGGAGCCATTTTGATTTTTTCTTCTTCTCATTGGAGTTAAGAGAGGTGGGACTGCGCAGGCGTGTGACATCGGGCAGTGAAGCAGAGAAGATTTAAAAAGGACACAGCCTTATACAGCGGGCAGCATTGTTTGCAGGCTGTGGAGTGAGCCAGGAACAGAGTGAAGGGCTTTGGCTCAACGAGCTTAGGTGGAAGCGGGCGAGGCAAGGTATGTTTAATTTTCAGTTTTTCCTGTTATTTCAGAAAAGGGGGGAAGTATGAGTGTGAAGGCAGCTTGTTGTTCATGGTGTCGGATGTGGGAGGTCCTGGAGTCTCCCAGCCTCCCGGACGTCCACATCTGTGCCAGGTGCACAGAGCTGCAGCTCCTAAGGGACCATGTTAGGGAACTGGAGCAGCAGCTTGATGACCTTTGTCTGGTCAGGGAGAGTGAGGAGGTGATAGAGAGGAGTTACAGACAGGTGGTCACATCAGGGCCACGGGGGGCAGACAGGTGGGTCATGGTTAGGAGGGGGAAGAGGAAGAGGCAGTTACTAGAGAGTATCCCAGTGGCTGTACCCCTTGACAATAAGTACTCCTGTTTGAGTACTGTTGGGGGGGACAGCCTACCTGGGGGAAGCAACAGCGGCCTTGCTTCCAGCACAGAGTCCAGCCCTGTAACTCAGAAGGGTAGGGAAAGGAAGGGGAAGGCAGTAGTAATAGGGACTCGATAGTTAGGGGATCAGATAGGCGATTCTGTGGACCTAGTCAGGAGACCCGGATGGTAGTTTTCTCCAGGGTGTCAGGGTCCGTGATGTTTCTGATCGCGTCCAAGATATCCTGAAGAGGGAGGGTGAGGAGCCAGGGGTCATGGTACATATAAGTACCAATGACATAGGTAGGAAAAGGGAAGGGGTCCTGAAAGGAGAATATAGGGAGTTAGGAAGGCAGTTGAGAAGAAAGACTGCAAAGGTAGTAATCTCGGGATCACTACCTGTGCCATGCGACAATGAGAATAGGAATGGAATGAGGTGGAGGATAAATGCGTGGCTGAGGGATTGGAGCACGGGGCAGGGATTCAAGTTTCCTGATCATTAGGACCTCTTTTAGGGCAGGTGTGATCTGTACAAAAAGGACGGGTTACACTTGAATCCTAGGGGGACCAATATCCTGGCGGGGAGATTTGCTAAGGCTACTGGGGAGACTTTAAACTAGAATGGTTGGGGGTTGGGAATCAATTTGAAGAGACTAGGGGAGAGGAGGTTAGTTCACAAATAGAGAAAGCTAGTAGACAGTGTGTGAGGGAGGATGGGCAGGTGATAGTGAAGGGGAGTGCTCAGACTGAAGATGTACGGGAGAAGGAAGAGAAAGATAATAAAGTTGTTTGCACTGTTAGAGATAAACAGAGAGGAAGAGGTGGAGAGTTTCTTAAATGCATCTATTTCAATGCTAGGAACATCATAAGAAAGGTATATGAGCTTAGAGCATGGATTGATACCTGGAAATATGATGTTTTAGCTATTAGTGAAACATGGTTGCAGGAGGGGTGTGATTGGCAACTAATTATTCCTGGATTTCGTTGGTTCAGGTGTGATAGAACCGGAGGGGCAAAAAGGGGAGGTGTTGCATTGCTTGTCTGAGAAAATATTACAGCGGTGCTTTGGCAGGATAGATTAGAGGGCTCGTCTAGGGAGACTATCTGGATGGATTATAGACCACCTAATGGGGACAATAGACAATAGACAATAGACAATAGGTGCAGAAGTAGACCATTCGGCCCCTCAAGTCTGCACCGCCATTCTGAGATCATGGCTGATCATTCACTATCAATACCCAGTCCCTGCCTTGTCCCCATATCCCTTGATTCCCCTATCCATCAGATAACTATCTAGCTCCTTCTTGAAAGCATCCAGAGAATTGGCCTCCACCGTCTTCCGAGGCAGTGCATTCCACACCTCCACAACTCTCTGGGAGAAGAAGCTCTTCCTCAACTCTGTTTTAAATAACTGACCTCTTATTCTCAATCCATGCCCTCTGGTACTGGACTCTCCCAACATCTGGAACATATTTCCTGCCTCAATCCTATCAAATCCTTTAATTATCTTAAACGTTTCAATCAGATCTCCTCTCAATCTCCTCAATTCCAGCGTGTACAAGCCCAATCTCTCCAATCTCTCTGCGTAAGACAGCCCTGCCATCCCAGGAATCAACCTAGTGAATCTACTCTGCACTTCCTCAATTGCCAGAATGTCATTCCTTAAACCTGGAGACCAAAACTGTACACAATATTCCAGGTGTGGTCTCACCAGGGCCCTGTACAAATGCAAAAGGACATCCTTGCTCTTGTACTCAATTCCCCTTGTAACAAAGGCCAACATTCCATTTGCCCTCTTCACTGCCTGTTGCACATGCTCATTCACCTTCATTGACTGATGAACTAGGACTCCTAGGTCTCTTTGCATTTCTCCCTTACCTAACTCGACACCGTTCAGACAATACTCTGCCCTCTTGTTCCAGCTTCCAAAGTGGATAACTTCACATTTATTCACATTGAATGACATCTGCCAAGTATCTGCCCACTCACCCAGCCTATCCAAGTCTCCCTGTATTCTCCTAACGTCATCTTCGCATGTCACACTGCCACCCAGTTTAGTATCGTCAGCAAACTTGCTGATATAGTTTTCAATGCCCTCATCTAAATCGTTGACATAAATCGTAAAGAGCTGTGGTCCCAATACAGAGCCCTGTGGTACCCCACTAGTCACCTCCAGCCAGTCCGAGAAACACCCATTCTCTGCTACCCTTTGCTTTCTATCTGCCAACCAGTTTTCTATCCATGTTGAAACCCTGCCCCCAATGCCATGAGCTCTGATTTTACTCACCAATCTCCTATGTGGCACCTTATCGAACGCCTTCTGAAAATCTAGGTACACAACATCCACTGGCTTACCCTCGTCTAACATCCTTGTTACACCCTCAAAAAACTCCAACAGATTAGTCAAGCATGATTTGCCCTTGGTAAATCCATGCTGGCTCGGCCTAATCCTATTTCTGCCATCAAGATGTGCCACTATTTCGTCCTTAATAATGGACTCAAGCATCTTCCCCACGACTAACGTTAGGCTAACAGGGCGATAGTTCTCCGTTTTCTCCTTCCCTCCCTTCTTGAAAAGTGGGATAACATTAGCCACTCTCCAATCTTCAGGAACTGATCCTGAATCTAAGGAACATTGGAAAATGATTACCAATGCATCCGCAATTTCCTGAGCCACCTCTTTTAGAACCCTCGGATGCAGACCATCTGGACCCAGGGATTTATTAGCCTTCAGTCCTACCAGTCTACTCATCACAGTTTCTTTCCTAATGTCAATCTGTCTCAATTCCTCTGATATCTTATGACCCTGGCCCATCCATACATCTGGGAGATTGCTTGTGTCCTCCCTGGTGAAGACAGATCTAAAGTATGCATTAAATTCTGTTGCCATTTCCCTGTTTCCCATAACAATTTCTCCCAATTCATTCTTCAAGGGGCCAACATTGTTCTTAACTATCTTCTTTCTCTTCACATAGCTAAAAAAGCTTTTGCTATCCCCTTTTATATTCCTGGCTAGACTGAGCTCATACCTGAATTTTTCTCTCCGTATTGCTTTTTTAGTTAAGATCTGCTGTTCCTTAAAACTTTCCCAATCATCTGTATTCCCACTCATCTTAGCCCTGTCATACTTCTTTTTCTTTAATGCTATACAATCTCTGACTTCCTTTATCAACCACTGTGGCCCCTTCCCCCTCTTTCAATCCTTCCTTCTCATTGGAATGAACTGCTTTTGCATCTTTTGTATTATGCCCAAGAATATCTGCCACTGCTGATCCACTGTCTTTCCTGCCAGGGCATCCGCCCATTTAACTTTGGCCAGCTCTTCCCTCATGGCTCCGTAGTCTCCTTTAATTAATTGCAACACTGACACCTCTGATCTGCCCTTATCCCTCTCAAATTGTAGATAAAAACTTACCATGTTATGATCACTACTTCCTAATGGCTCCTTTACTTCAAGATCACTTATCAATTCCTGTTCATTACACATCACCAAGTCCAAAATAGCCTCATTCCTGGTTGGCTCAAGCACAAGCTGTTCCAAAAATACATCCCTTAGACACTCCACAAACTCCCTATCCTGGGGTCCAGCACCTACCTGATTCTCCCAGTTCACCTGCATGTTGAAATCTCCCATAACGACTGCATAACCTTTAGCACATGCCAATGTTAACTCCCTAATCAACTTGTACCCAATATCCACGCTACTGTTTGGGGGCCTGTACACAACACCCATTAGGGTCTTTTTACCCTTACTGTTCCTCAGCTCAATCCACACAGACTCTACTTCCCCTGTTCCCAAGTCACCTCTTGCTAAGGACTGAATCTCATTCCTCACCAACAGGGCCACCCCACCCCCTCTTCCCATATTTCTGTCTCTACGATAGTACGTATACCCTGGTACACTCAATTCCCAGGCCTGATCCCCTTGCAGCCATGTCTCCGTTATCCCAACAATATCGTAGTTCCCCATTTTCATCCGAGCTTCAAGCTCTTCTGTCTTATTTCTGACACTACACGCATTCAAGTATAGAATTCTTAGCCCATTCCTCCTCTCTTGGCTTAAAACACTGTCTACTGTACCTAACCCAGCTCCTTGAACTTCCATCGGGCTAATTGCACCCTGAATTTTGATGACCTTCTCAAGATCACCCAAACCTTCTACACATTTAACCCCATGCTCCTTCTGACCAACCCTCTGGATCTGGATCCCTGCCCCCTGCACATCTAGTTTAAACCCCCCCGAGCAGCACTGGCAAACACTCCTGCAAGAATGTTAGTACCCCTCCGGTTCAGATGTAGACCGTCTCTTCGAAACAGATCCCAATGTCCCTGGAATAAAGACCAATTATCCAAAAACCTGAACCCTTCCTTCCTGCACCATGCTCTCAGCCTCGTATTAATGTGCATAATCATTCTATTCTTCAATAGAAGAATAGAGTGAGAATTGGAGGAGCAAATTTGTAAGCAGATAGCAGATGTTTGTAGTAAGCACAAGGTTGTGATTGTGGGAGATTTTAATTTTCCACAGATAGACTGGGAAGCCCATTCTGTAAAAGGGATGGATGGTTTGGAGGTTGTAAAATGTGTGCAGGATAGTTTTTGCAGCAATACATAGAGGTACCAACTAGAGAAGGGGCAGTGTTGGATCTCCCGTTAGGGAATGAGATAGGTCAGGTGACAGAGGTATGTGTTGGGGAGAACTTCGGGTCCAGTGATCACAATGCCATTAGTTTCAATATAATTATGGAGAAGGATAGGACTGGACCCAGGGTTAGAAATATTTGATTGGAGAAAGGCTAACTTTGAGGCGATGTGAAAGGATTTAGAAGGAGTAGATTGGGACAATTTATTTTATGGGAAGGATGTAATAGAGAAATGGAGGTCATTTACAGCTGAAATTTTGAGGGTAGAGAATCCTTATGCTCCTGTTAGGTTGAAAGGAAAGGTTAAAAGTTTGAGAGAGCCATGGTTTTCAAGGGATATTGGAAACTTGGTTAGGAAAAAAAGAGAGATTTACTATAAATATCAGCAGCATGGAGTAAATGAGGTGCTTAAGGAATATAAAGAATGTAAAAAGAATCTTAAAAAAGAAATTAGAAAAGTTAAAAGAAGATATGAGGTTGCTTTGGCAAGTAAGGTAAAAATAAATCCGAAGGGTTTCTACAGTTATATTAATAGCAAAAGGATAATAAGGGATAAAATTGGACCCTTAGAGAATCAGAGTGGACAGCTATGTATGGAACCAAAAGAGATGGGGGAGATTTTGAACAATTTCTTTTCATTGGTATTCACTAAGGAGAAGGATATTGAATTGTGTAAGGTAAGGGAACCAAATAGGGTAGTTATAGAAACTATGATGATTAAAGGGGAAGTACTGGAGCTTTTAAAGAATATAAAAGTGGATAAGTCTCTAGACCCTGAAAGGATATTCCCTAGGACCTTGAGGGAAGTTAGTGTAGAAATAACAGGGGCTCTGACAGAAATATTTCAAATGTCATTAGAAAAGGGGATGGCGCCGGAGGATTGGCATATTGCTCATGTTGTTCCATTGTTTAAAAAGGGTTCTAAGAGTAAACCTAGCAATTATTGGCCTGTAGGTTTGACGACAGTGGTGGGTAAATTAATGGAAAGTATTCTTAGAGATGGTATGTATAATTATCCGGATAGACAGGGTCTGATTAGGAATGGTCAACATGGATTTGTGTGTGGAAGGTCATGTTTGACAAATCTTATTGAATTTTTTGAAGAGGTTACTAGGAAAGTTGACAAGGGTAAAGCAGTGAATGTTGTCTATATGGACTTCAGTAAGGCCTTTGACAAGGTTCTACACAGAAGGTTAGTTAGGAAGGTTCAATCGTTAGGTATTAATATTGAAGTAGTAAAATGGATTCAACAGTGGCTGGATGGGAGATGCCAGAGAGTAGTGGTGGATAACTGTTTGTCAGGTTGGAGGCCAGTGACTAGTGGTGTGCCTCAGGGATCTCTACTTGGTCCAATGTTGTTTGTCATATACATTAATGATCTGGATGATGAGGTGTAAATTGGATTAGTAAATATGCAGATGATATTAAGATAGGTGGCGTTGTGCATAATGAAGTAGGTTTTCAAAGCTTGCAGAGAGATTTAGGCCAGTTAGAAGAGTAGGCTTAAAGGTGGCAGATGGAGTTTAATGCTGATAAGTGTGAGATGCTATATTTTGGTAGGACTGATCAAAATAGGACGTACATGGTAAATGGTAGGGCATTGAGGAATACAGTAGAACGGAGTGATCTAGGAATAATGGTGCATAGTTCCCTGAAGGTGGAATCTCATGTGGATAGGGTAGTGAAGAAAGCTTTTGGTATGCTGGCCTTTATAAATCAGAGCATTGAGTATAGGAGTTGGGATGTAATGTAAAATTGTACAAGGCATTGGTGTGGCCAAATATGGAATATTGTGTACAGTTCTAGTCACCAAATTATAGGAAAGATGTCAAAAAAATAGAGAGAGTACAGAGGAGATTTACTAGAATGTTACCTGGGTTTCAGCACCTAAGTTACAGAGAAAGGTTGAACAAGTTAAGTCTTAATTCTTTGGTGCATAGAAGGTTGAGGGGGGTCTTGATAGAGGTATTTAAAGTAATGAGGGGGATACATAGAGTTGACATGGATAGGTATTTTCCATTGAGAGTAGGGGAGATTCAAACATGAGTTGAGAGTTAAGGGGGAAACGTTTAGGGGTAACACGAGGGGGAACTTCTTTACTCAGATTGGTAGCTGAGTGGAATGAGCTTCCAGTAGAAGTGGTAGAGGCAGGTTTGATATTGTCACTTAAAATAAATTGGATAAGTATATGGACAGGAAAGGAATGGGGGGTTATGGGCTGAGTGCAGGCCGATGAGACTAGATGAGAGTAAGCATTCGGCACGGACTAGAAGGGCTGAGATGGCCTGTTTCTGTGCTGTAATTGTTATATGGCTGTATGGTTATATAATGGATGCATTGCTCATGATCTTTCAAGAAGCACTTGATCCTGGCATGGTCCTGGAGGACTGGAAGATTACAAATGTCATTCCACTCTTTAAGAATGGAAGAAGGCAAAAGAAAGCAAATCATAGGCCAGTTGGCCTAACCTCAGTTGTTGGAAAAGTGCTGGGGTCTATTATTAAAGATGAGGTTTCAGGGTACTTGAGGATTAATGATAAAATAAGTAAAAGTCAGCATGGCTACTATCAAGGGTAGACAAAGGAGAGGTAGTGGATGTTAATTACTTGGATTTTCAGAAGGCATTTCTAAAGGTGACACAAATGAGGCTACTAACAAGATAAGATCTTATGGTGTTATGGGAAAGATCCTGGCACGGATAGAGGAAAGGCTGACAGGCAGTGAGTGGGAATAAAGGGGGCTTTTCAGGTTGGTTGCTGGTGACTAGTGGTGTTCCTCAAGGCTCGGTATTGATGCATTATTTGAATAACAGAATTGATGGCTTTGTGGCAAAGTTTGCAGATGATACAAAGACAGTTGGAGGGGTAGGTAGTGCTGAGGATGCAATGTGATTGCTGCAGGACTTAGACCAGTGGTCCCCAACCACCGGGACGCGGACTGGTACCAGGCCGCAAAGCATATGCTACTGGGCCGTGAAGGAATGATATGATTTGGCGATATGAAATGATATGAGTCAGCTGCACCTTTCCTCATTCCCTGTCATGCCCACTGTTAAACTTGAATGCATGCGGGGTCATCAGTCACCTAAACGAAGTGATACCCTCGCGTCAAGGATCACTGGTTGGCCCCGGGTAACTGACCACCTCATGTGGCCAGCGAGAAGTGCTGTTGCTACTGGCCTGGAGCACAGATAGATGGGCGCTGCCTCTAATCCTGCTCAGCACACTGAATGTTCGTGGGGAACCCGGTGCTAAAATATTCACAGACAACCTAATTTGGGCTCAGGGTTTTGTAAGTAACAGAGCAGCTACCTCTCTGCAATCTACTGAAAGTCATCCCTCGAGTCAAACTTTTGTCCGCCAATAGATCCTACCTACAAGGGGGGCAGGCACGCGCCCTGTCGCACTCCTGCTCGCTCAGCCGGTCACTCTGTCCATACTGCAACCACCGCTGCCCCAGCACGGAGACCTCTGGCCCGTACCTTATCCTCTCACTGGTGTGTTGCAATGATTTCATATGTTCATACGAGGAAAATAAGTGCTGTGCATTTAATATCTGTAAGTTACTTAAAATGTTATGATGCTATTGACTTATAAGTGACTTTTATAATTGACTTATCACTATATTCATGTGAGGAAAACATGCTCTGTGTGTTTAATATTAAATTTGTCAGATAAGCCCTTTTAGAAATGAAATTGAGTGTATTAGCCACGTATAGTTGACTTATCACCTACATTCTGGTCGTGATTAACACCCCCACCGCCCCCCCCATCACCCAGTCTGCAAGAATATTGTCAATATTAAACTGGTCCACGGTGCAAAAAGGGTTGGTGACCCCTGACTTAGACAGATTGAAAGAATGGGCAAAAAAGTTGCAGATACAGTGCTGGGAAATGTATGATAATGTATTTTGGTAAAAGGAACAATAGTGTGGACTATTATGTAAATAGGGAGAAGGTTCAAACATCAGAGGTGCAGAGGAACTTAGGAATCATTGTGCAAGACTCCTAGAAGGTTAATTCACTGCACAGGTGCAAGTATTCATCTTTTGTCTGTAATTGGTAATTAGATCTCCTCCTTAGTTTCCTAGTCATTACTGTGTTATGAAGAATGAACAGCTCTGATGGGCAGAAGGGTACAGAGTTGCCCATGTTCCCCCCCCCCCCCGGAGAATCACAAACTGTTACTGTTACCACGCTGCTAATGAGAGAGAAAGAGAGACAAAGGGAAAAACATACTGGGACTGGAACATTTGCTTCTAATAAGGGAGAGATAACTCTGGGAGAGAGAGACTTGTTGTTCCACCATATTATGAAAGACTTATGGCTCCAGCGAGGTCTGTTTACTTGGTACCATTCTGTTCATTAAAATTCCTCAGTGGACAGCCAGAGTGGGCTGGTTTGATGGAATAATCCATTCAAAACTGATTGACACCTGAGACACCATGAGTAGGGATAAAAGTGAGGTCTGGGGAGACACACTAGTGAGCACTGCTTAAGTGTTGGAACTCACAAGAAGGTGTGGGGCATCAGAGAGTGAACGAAGGATCGGTCAATTTTAACTCACAGTGTTTATAGCGAGGCCAGTGGGGGCTTGTATGTGTGTCCACCCTTGCCTGGGTGACGAGTCCACCATAGAAGAACAGTCTAGCTGAAGGCGAGAGGGGTCATAACTGCATGACCACACCGATACGACAGATCAAGAATGTAAAGGGTTTGACTAAGTGTAGCTGTCACTGTTTGCTCGCCCTCTCTCTCTCTCTCTCTCCCTCCAACAGTTACAACAAAAGAACCAACAACTATCTCAGCCTACATGAACAGAACTGAACTTTATACTTTCCTATGATAATTCATTATCCCCTAGACAATGATAGAGCTTGTTTATTATTGATTATTATTATACCCACACTTTTAGGTTTAGTATTGCTAACGAGTATTATCTGTATATTTGCATTGTTGATATTGATTTGTATATTTTACTAATAAACACTGTTTTGAAAATAGTACCAGACTCCAACAGATACTTCTATCTTTGCTGGTAAGACACCCAGTTACGGGGTACATAACAAATTGGGGGCTCGTCTGGGATTTGATTAACAAATTGGGGGGGGCAGTGAATCGGGCTATAAGTCCATTATTTGATCTGGTTACGTGGGTAACCAGACAGGAAACCAGCAAAGATGGATATAGACAAATTTTTAGAAAGCCCGACTTTGAAGGCGCTAGAGGATGCCACAAAGATGGTCTTGGTGGAGTTTGCGAAACGATTAAATCTCACAGAGGTGAAGTCGTCAATGAAAAAGTGAGAGATACAGAGGGCCATAGCCCAGTATTATATGGACAAGGATGTGTTTTCGGCTGGGTTATTGGATCTGTTCCCTGAAAAGAAACCAGTTGTTGGGGTGGTTCAGTTAGAGATGGAAAGATTAAGGTTGGATGCAGAACAGAAGAAAGGGGAGTATGAGCTCCAGCTAAAGGAGTTGGAGGTGAAATGGGAGTGGGAAAGAGCTGCATGGGAGAAGGAAAAAGCTGAAAGGGAGATGGATGAAAGGGAAAAGGAGAGAGATAGGCAGCATGCGCTGGACATGGAGAGGTTAAAGCAACAGGGAAAAGACCAAGGGGAAGGCTCAAGAGAGGAGAAGTTTAATGTTAGTAGAGAGTTTAGGTTAGTACCTGCATTCGAGGAGACAGATGTTGATAGTTACTTCTTGCATTTTGAAAAGGTGGCAGTGAATCAGAAGTGGCCCAGAGATCAGTGGGTGGTGTTGTTACAAAGTGTATTAAGAGGGAAGGCTCAATAGGCATATGCGGCATTGTCCGAGGGGGAGTCTGAGGATTATGAGGAAGTAAAGCAGGCTATCCTTCGGGCCTATGAGTTGGTACCTGAGGCATATAGACAAAAGTACAGAGATTCAAAGAAACTGTGGAATCAGACGTATGCAGAGTTTGCCTATGAGAAGGGTGTGCTTTTGAATCATTGGTGTGCTGCAGAAAAGGTGGAGGAGGATTTCCATTGTTTCAGAGAGTTAATTCTAATTGAGGAATTTAAAGGTTGTGTTTCGGATAATATCCAGATATATTTGAACGAGAAGACGAATAAGTCTATATCAGAATTTGCCAGGTTCGCAGATGAATATGCCCTAACCCACAAGACAAAGTTTTCCTCGGATAAGGGTTATCAGAAAGACTGTAGAGATGGTAGAGAAAGCCCGCCAGCTAAGGTAGAGAATAAGCCAGGAGCTAGTGGTAAAGGTAAGGAAGAGGACAAGCAGGCTGGCAGGAAGGTTCCTAGCTTGACCTAGCTTATAATTGTGGAAAGGTGGGTCATATTGCATCTAAGTGCTTTGCTCCGAAGAAGGAGACAGGAAAAGGGAAAACTCCCTACAGGGTGTATTGAGTCGATCAGCAAATTGATGAGGAAGGCAAAGGTAGATAGAGTATGAGAGGGTGTGAGAAATTTATTTCAGAAGGGACAGTGTCTGTGAAAGAAGGAGAAACCCCAGTTCCAGTGAGGATTTGGAGGGATACTGGGGTTGACCGGTCATTAATCCTAAGTAAGGTGTTAGATTTCGGTCCTGAAACTGGAGAGGTGGTATTAAGAGGTATAGGAAAAGGGACAAAAGCTGTGCCTTTGCATGGGATCATTTTAAAATGTGACCTGGTTTCTGCACCAGTCGAAGTAGGGGTGCGGTCAGAATTACCCCTTCTTGGACGTCCTTCTTGGTAATGATTTAGCAGGTGGTGACGTGTGTTCAGCAGTGAAATTAACAAGCAAGCCTGTGAGTGCTGAGGACCCGCCCCTGGATTCTAAGATCTATCCCGCATGCGCAATCACTCGCAGCATGTTGAGAAAGGCGGCTGAGAAAGAGGACAGTTTAAATGAGTCCACTGTTGATTTGGCTGAGACGTTTTTACCGACCCTGTACCAAGAGGGGTTAGGGGATGGTAAAGAGGAGAATAGGGAGGTGAAACAGAATAAAGGAGAGGAGGTAGACCTACCCTTAGCCAAGAGAGAATGTATAGAGGCACAGAGTAAAGATGAGAAACAGATAAGGCAGTTAGAAGGTCCAGGGTTGGACACGGATGATCTGTCTGGCTTGACAGAACTGATTGAAGAAGTTGAAGAATTTAAATGTGTTCCCAATAATGATATAAGGGCAGTCCTAGATGAAAAGGATGCCGTTACTTTGAAGGAGTCTGCTGGGTTAGCAGATAAAGTTGTTTTAACCCACAGGGTTGAGTTTACTCTGGATGGGAGTTGCCCAGAGAGTAACTGGGAGGATCAGGGGAACTTAGACTTTGGAAAAGGGACTAGTATTGAAAGCCTGGAAGAGGTAGATGTCCCGTTTGAGTGTGTTCAGGGTGTGGAGTCACAGGGTACTGAACCTAGTATTGAAACTCAGGAAAAGTCTGAGGTATCTGATTTAGTTGAAAAGGAATGCAGTCCTTTTGGGTCAGATGGACTTGGTTCAGTGAAGAAAGGGTTAATCTTGGTACCAGTGGAAAGTGAGAATTCTCAGTTGTTTGTGTTAGAAGGGGTGTTAAAAGCTAGTGAGGAGATGAAAGGTGGTGATGTGAATATTATTGAAGAGAAAAGTGTTGTTCCTGAATTGAATAAAGAAAATTTAAAGACTGGATTGGTTTTAGAAGCAGTAACCAGGCTGAAGGAACAATGGCTTGTTAACAAGGTGCCTGTGAATCAATTACAGTTTGTTTTGGAATTTAAAGGTAAACAACTTGCTGATGTTATTCGAGGAGGTGATTTGGAGAAACAGAATCAAAAGTGTTGTTTTGACAAAGAGGGATCATTTGCAGATGTTAAACTGAAAACTAATAGAATGAAGGGTCCTGAAGATAAAATTAATGACTTGCTCAAAAATAAAGAAGTGTGTGGAAGTTCAGAAAATAGGCTAAGTTTGGAAAACATTGGTGATAAGATAACTCCTATGAACGGAGTATGTGAAGGCCTATTCCACACTGGTGAGCAAGCTAACCACGTGAGAGTTAAGTGGAAAAGGGACAAAGGTTGACAAAATGCCACTTTGAATAACAGGACCTGATTTTGAGGGATTTTGACAAAACATGTGCAAGATAAAACCATCATGGAAGATTGAATGTTAAGTTTAAAAGTAAAATAGAGATTAGTATTTGCACAAACTTCTGCAATGTACCACAGTATAATCACACCTGTATTAATTCACATTTTGTAATACACATTTAAGCTAAGATCACAACCCTTGGTATTTGTTGGCGAACAAAAAGAGAAAAAAAATAGGTGGTTATTAAATTGGAGTATGATGTTACAGGAATTTATTAAGATACAAGATATTAAAGGAAGTGGCAATGTAATTGCTGACTGTTTATCTAGATGCTAAGTTGAATATATAATTGTATTACCTTTGTAGTTAAGAACACTTCTGTATTTTTTGTTAAACTCTGTAATCCTGTAAGAAGCTGTATTAGTTAATTTTCCCCCTTGGTGAAAATTCCTAGAAGGATGGGGGTGTTACGAAGGATGAACAGCTCTGATGGGCAGAAGGGTGCAGAGTTGCACATGTTCCCCCCACCCCCCCGGGAGAATCACCAACTGTTACTGTTACCACACTGCTAATGAGAGAGAAAGAGAGACAAAGGGAAAAACATACTGGGACTGGAACATTTGCTTCAAATAAGGGAGAGATAACACTGGGAGAGAGAGACTTGTTGTTCCACCATATTATGAAAGACTTATAGCGAGGGCTGTTTACTTGGTACCATTCTGTTCATTAAAATTCCTCAGTGGACAGCCAGAGTGGAATAAGCCATTCAAAACTGATTGAAAGCTGAGACCCCATGAGTCGGGATAAAAGTGAGATCTGGGGAGACACCCCTGAGACGCACCAGGAGACACACTAGTGAGCACTGTTTAAGTGTTGGAACTCCCAAGAAGGTGTGGGGCATCAGAGACCGAACGAAGGATCGGTCAATTTTAACTCACAGTGTTTATAGCAAGGCCGGCAGGGGCTTGTGTATGTGTCCACCCTTGCCTGGGCAATGAGTCCACCATAGAAGAACAGTCTAGCTAAAGGTGAGAGGGGTCATAACTGCATGACCACACCAATATGACGGATCAAGAATGTAAAGGGTTTGACTGAGTGTAGCTGTCACTGTTTGCTCGCCCTCTCTCTCTCTCTCTCTCTCTCTCTCTCTCTCTCTCTCTGTCTCCCTCCAACGGTTACAACAAAAGAACCAACAACTACCTCAGCCTACATGAACAGAACTGAACTTTATACTTTCCCATGATAATTCATTATCCCCTAGACAATGATAGAGCTTGTTTATTATTGATTATTATTATACCCACACTTTTAGGTTTAGTATTGCTAACGAGTATTATCTGTATATTTGCATTGTTGATATTGATTTGTATATTTTACTAATAAGCACTGTTTTGAAAATAGTACCAGACTACAATGGATACTTCTATCTTTGCTGGTAAGACACCCTGTTATGGGGTACATAACAATTGGCTTTACCTCCATAGAATCTCCTGTGAGTTCTATTGTTAGCCTCTCATTCTCTATCATCTTTCTTTTCTTCTAACTCAATCTTTTTATCTTCAAATTCCTTCACTGCCACTTTCTTCTCTTTAATATAATTCCTTTCCACTTGTCTGTCTCCAGTTGCAGCAAAAGCTTTGCATTTCATATTCTTTCCTTGTATTGTTGATTTAGTTTCTTCATCCTTTTCTGATACTCCTGCAAAGTGCCTTCCTGTAACTGTTGTAGCTGTCTTCTGAGAGATGTCAATTTATCCTGGTACATCTGCTCTTTTACTTCCAGGTAGTCTTCATTATCCTGCTTATTAGCAATATCTGTCTCCCTTGCATCCTCTGTATCTTCATCCAAGTCACAGCCACGGATACTGCGTTCATCCTCAACTGGATGCTGTCTAGCTCCTCCTTGTTGTTGTAATAGTCAACAATGGGTGAGAGGAGAGCTGTGGACATCTTCCCCACTGAGCTGCCCTCCTTAGTTGACACATCTATTACCTTGATTGTGTGCCTTGATTTTCCTGAGCCATTCATCTCCCAGCAATGGTGGTCCTCCATTTTTCAGTACATAGAGGTTCAGCTGCTGTGTTTTGTCTCCATAGATCACTGTCACTTTAATTTTGCCTTTGGGACACATTTTCTGTCCTGTGTTAGTCTTTAGTAGAAGTTTAAATCATTTCAGGGGTATGTGTAAAAACAGTTATTTGTAGTCATGTACAGATATCACTGTTAAAGCTGAGCCTGTGTCCAACTCCATTTTCAGTCTCACGTCCGCCACTTGTGGAGTGATCCATTTTACTCTTCGACCATCTGTCTCTTTCAAGCAGTGAAGTTGCCAACAAGACAATTCACTTTTGTCTGAGTCATTTTCACCAGAACTGCCTTCTTTCACTTTGTGTACCTTGTTGTATTTGCCTTTCTGGGTTTTCTTGTTTCTTTGTATTTTGCCCCTTTTCTGCTGTTGACTAGCTTTGCATACTCTGCCAATGTGGCCCTGTTTGCCACAGTTTCTGTATTCTTTGTCTTTAAACCAACAGTCATTCGGGTCATGTGACCTGTTCCCACAACAGTAACATTTCTTTCCTTCATTTCTGTTCAGTGACATTTTATTTGTGGCATATTCCAGAGATTTTTGTTGTATGTTAGAAGCACCCTGTGCCACTGTTTCCATTTATATTGCAATTGTTATGATACAGCGACAATGAATATAGAATTGAGACAGGTTTTTCTATAAACAAATAAAACATTTGTTAAACACTGCTCAATAAAAATGAAAAGTAAACAAACGATTGACTTAACCAGAAGTTAACTGCTATACAGCAACTCAAACAGTGCTTAAAGCAATAAATGCAAACACAGTTCTTAAAAAATAAAATGGTAAAAGCAAAAGTCCAAATGATTTACACAGTCAATTAGGAGAGACTTTCCTGAAGTAACAAATTCCTCGACAATGTGATGCTACTGCTGATCCCAGCCGAAATATGCCTTGCCCGAAGGATTTACAATGAAGGAAACAATAATGGTTTAAAAGAGCTGACCTTTAACTTTACTGGGTGTTTTTTTATAGGCCACCTAGTAGTAACAGGGATATCGAGGAGCAGATAATGAAACAGATCCTGGAAAGGTATAATAATAACAGAGCTGTCATGATGGGAGATTTTAATTTCCCAAATATCGATTGGCATCTCCCTAGAGCAAGGGGTTTAGATTGGGTGGAGTTTGTTAAGTGTGTTCAGGAAGGTTTCTTGATAAAATATGCAGATAAGCCTACAAGAGGAGAGGCTGTACTTGATTTGGTATTGGGAAATAAACCTGGTCAGGTGACAGCTCTGTCAGTGAGAGAACATTTTGGAGATAGTGACAATAATTCTTTCTCCTTTACAATAACATTGGAGAGAGATAACCATATAACAATTACAGCATGGAAACAGGCCATCTTGGCCCTTCTAGTCCATGCTGAACACTTACTCTCACCTAGTCCCACCAACCAGCACTCAGCCCATAACCCTCCATTCCTGTCCTGTCCATATACTTGTTCAATTTTACTTTTGTTACGTACCCCGTAACTGGGTGTCAGACCAGCAAAGATAGAAGTATCCGTTGGAGTCTGGTGGTACTATATTCAAAAGTGTTTATTAGTAAAATAAGCAAGACAATACCAATAATGCAAATATACATATAACACAAGTTAGCAGTAATAAACCTAAAAGTGTAGGAATAATAATAAGCAATAATAAACGAGCTCTATCGATGTCTAGGGGTAAATGAATTGTCATAGAAAAATATAAAGTTCAGTTCAGTTCATGAGTGCTGAGGTAGTTATGCTTGTTGTGTTGTAATTGTTGGAGAGAGAGAGAGAGAGAGTGAGTGAGAGGTAACAGCTACAGCAGCCAAACCTTCCTTTGTTTTTTTAATCCGGCGTATCGTTGTGGTCATTCAGTTATGACCCCTCTGTTCTTCAGCCAGACTGTTCTTCTGTGGTGGACTTGTCACTCTGGCATGAGTGGACACACATACAAGTCCCCACCAGCCCTGCTGTAACACTGTGAGCTTTACTAACCGATCTCCTGATTCGGTCTCCGAAAGTCCCACCTTTCTGTGGGTCTGAACACTCAATCAGTGTCCACTGGTGTGTCTGAAGGGTGTCTCTCCAGACCTGTCTTTTATCCCTACTAACAGGGTCTCAGCTATCCATCAATTCTGAAGGACTATGTCTATCAAATCAAGCCACTCCTGCAGTCCACTGAGGAATGTTAATGAGCAACATAATGTCCTTGCAGCGAAAATGTAAATAATCCAGGGTCATCAGTCAACAGTCAACAGTCTCTCTCTCTCTCTTATCTGTAGCGAATGTTCGTGCCTGTGTTTCATCTCTATCTATCATGAGCAGCATAACAACAGCAATAGTACATAGTTCTCAGGAGGGGGTTGGGAATGGTTAACTCTGCACCCCATTGTCCATCAGGTTTGTTCATCACTCAGAACACTTTAAATGACAATATTGTACCTGCCTCTGCCACTTCTACTGGAAGCTCGTTCCACACAGCTACCACTCCCTGAACAAAGAAGTTCCCTGTCATGGTTCCGGTTGGCCGTTCCCCTTTAATACTTCTTTCTCCCTGATTATGTCCCAATTTCAGTCAATTGCTGCTAGTTACCCAATAATCGTACACCTGGCTTTCATCAGAGACTGGGAAATAAATACGAGGACAACTCTATCACAGGTTGCCAGTTCGTTGGTCAATTCTTGTGTGGTACTTTGTTCCCAGTTCCGATTAGAACCGGTAATTCTAAGTTCCACTCTAGTTCTAGAGTCCCTCTGAATCCCGTCTCCTTGTCAAGATCCCTCTGGTTTCCTGCTCTACGTTCAGGACTATGCCAGCCTCCCCAACTGAGTCAACATGCCAGTGTCCTGCACTAGGGTTCTCCTCTGTCGCCCCCATGTATAAGTTCCCCCTTGGTGTTACCCCTAAACTTTTGCTCCCTAACTCTCAACTCATGTCCTTTTGTTTGAATCTCCCCTATTCTCAATGGAAAAAGCTTATCCATGTCAGCTAAATCTATCCCCTTATTATTTTAAATACCCCTATCAAGTACCCCCTCAACCTTCTACGCTCCAAAGAATAAACACCTAACTTGTTCAACCTTTCTCTGTAACTTAGGTGCTGAAACCCAGGTAACATTCGAGTAAATCTCCTCTGTACTCTCTCTATTTTGTTGACATCTTTCCTATAATTTGGTGACTAGAACTGTACACAATACCCCAAATTTGGCCACACCAATGCCTTGTACAATTTTACATTACATCCCAACTCCTATACTCAATGCTCTGATTTATAAAGGCCAGCATACCAGATCTTTCTTCACTATCCTATCCACATGAGATTCCACCTTCTGGGAACTATGCACCATTATTCCTAGATCACTCTGTTCTACTGCATTACTCAATGCCCTACCATTTACCATGTATGTCCTATTTTAATCAGTCCTACCAAAATGTAGCACCTCACACTTATCAGCATTAAACTCCATCTGCCTCCTTTAAGCCCACTCTTCTAACTGGCCTAAATCTCTCTGCAAGCTTTGAAAACCTACTTCATTATTCACAATGCCACCTATCTTAGTATCATCTGCATACTCACTAATTCAATTTACACCCCATCATCCAGATCATTGATATATATGACAAACAACATTGGACCCAGTAGAGATCCCTGAGGCACACCACTAGTCACCAGCCTCCAACCTGACAAACAGTTATCACTACTCTCTGGCATCTCCCATCCAGCCACTGTTGAATCCATTTTAATACTTCAATATTAATACCTAACAATTTAACCTTCCTAACTAACCTTCCATGTGGAACCTTGTCAAAGGTTTTACTGAAGTCCATATAGACAACATCCACTGCTTTACTCTCGTCAACTTTCCTAGTAACCTCTTCAAAAAATTCAGTGAGATTTGCCATACATGACCTTCCATGCACAAATCCATGTTGACTTTTCCTAGACAGACCCTGTCTATCCAAATAATTATATATACCATCTCTAAGAATACTTCCCATTAATTTACCCGCCACTGACGTCAAACTTACAGGCCAATAATTGCTAGGTTTACTCTTAGAACTCTTTTTAAACAATGGAACAACATGAGCAACATGTCAGACCTCTGGCACCATCCCCATTTCTAATGACATTTGAAATGTTTCTGTCAGAGCCCCTGCTATTTCTATACTAACTTCCCTCAAGGTACTTGGGAATATTCTGTCAGGACCCGGAGACTTATCCACTGTTATATTCCTTAAAAGTGCCAGGACTTCCTCTTCTTTAATCATCATATTTTCCATAACTTCCCTACTTGTTTCCCTTACCTTGCACAATTCAATATCCTTCTCCTTAGTGAATACTGAAGAAAAGAAATTGTATAAAATGTCCCCCATCTCTTTTGGCTCCACACATAGCTGTCCACTCTGATTCTCTAAGGGACTATTTTATCCCTCACTATCCTTTTGCTATTAATATAACCGTAGAAACCCTTTGGATTTATTTTCACCTTGCTTGCCAAAGCAACCTTGTATCTTCTTTTAGCTTTTCTAATTTCTTTCTTAAGATTCTTTTTACATTCTTTATATTCATCGAGCACCTCATTTTCTCCAAGCTGCCTACATTTATTGTAGATATCTCTCTTTTTCCGAAGCAAGTTCTCAAACTTTTAACCTTTCCTTTCAACCTAACAGGAGCATAAAGATTCAGTACCCTTAAAATTTCAACTTTAAATTACCTCCATTTCTCTATTACATCCTTCCCATAAAACAGATTGTCCCAATCTACTCCTTCTAAAACCTTCCACATCTCCTCAAAGTTAGCCTTTTTCCATTCAATAGCCTCAACCCTGGGTCCAGTCCTATCCTTCTCCATAATTATATTGACACTAATGGCATTGTGATCACTGGACCCAAAATGCTCCCCAACACATACCTCCGTCACCTGTCCTATCTCATTCCCTAACAGGTGATCCAACACTGCCCCTTTTCTAGTTAGTACCTCTACGTATTGCTGCAAAAAACTATCCTGCACACATTTTACAAACTCCAAACCATCCAGCCCTTTTACAGTAGGCTTCCCAGTATATCCGTGGAAAATTAAAATCTCCCACAATCACAACCCTGTGCTTACTACAAATATCTGCTATCTCCTTACAAATTTGCTCCTCCAATTCTCGCTCCCCATTAGGTGGTCTATAATCACTCTTATAAATGTTACTACACCTTTCCCATTCCTCAATTCCACCCAAATATCCTCCCTGGACGAGCCCTCTAGTCTATTCTGCCAGAGCATTGCTGTAATATTTTGTCTGATAAGCAATGCAACACCTCCCCCTCTTGCTCCTCTGATTCTGTCACACCTGAAGTATGAAATCCAGGAATATTTAGTTGCCAATCACACCCCTCTTGCAACCATATTTCACTAATAGCTACAACATCATATTTCCAGGTATCAGTCCATGCTCTTAGCTCATCCACCTTTCTTACTATGCTCCTAGCATTAAAATAAATGCATTTAAGAAATTCTCCACCTCTTACTCTCTGTTATCACTGAGAGTGCAAACAACTTTACTATCTTCTTTTTCTTCCTTCTCCCATACATCTGTTCCTACACTCTGGTTTCCCTCCCCCCCCCCCTTGTATCTAGTTTAAATCCACTGGAGCCTCTCTAGCAAACCCACCTGCAAGAATATTTGTCCCCCTCCAGTTCAGATGTAAACCGTCCAGCCAGAACAGGTCCCACCTTCCCTGGAAAACTGCCCAATTATCTATAAATTTGAAGCCCTCCCTCCTGCACCATGTCTTCAGCCACGTGTTGATCTGTGCTATCTTACTATTTCTAAACCCACCTGCATGTGGCACTGGTAGCAATCCTGAGATTGCTATCCTGGAGGTCCTGTCCTTTAACTTGGCACCTAACTTCTTAAACTCACCTTTCAGGACCTCTTCACTCTTCCTACCCACGTTATTGGTCCCTACATAAACCCCAACATCTGGCTGCTCACCCTCCCTCTTGAGAATACTGAGAACTCAATCCAAGATATTGTAGACCCTGGCACCAGGGAGGCAACAGATAATCTGGGATTCTCGATCTCTTCCGCAGAACCTCTTATCTGTCCCCTTAACTATCGAATCCCCTATCACTACTGCTCTCCTCTTTTCCCTCTTTCCCCTCTCAGCTGAGGGTCCAGTGTTGCTGCCAGAGATGCAACCACTGCAACTTGTCCCTGGTAGGTCATCCCCACCAATGGTATCCAAAACAGTATACGTATTATTGGTGGGAACAGCCACAGGGGTACTCTGCTCATTCTGTCTATTCTCCTTCCCTTGCCTGACAGTCACCCAGCTACCTGACTCCTGAGTCTTAGGGATGACTATCTCCCTGTAACTCCTGTTTATTTCTGCCTCTGCCTCCTGAACGATCAGAAGTTCATCCAGCTCCAGCTCCCTAACAGTTTGAGACAGGAACAGATAAGTTAGAAAAAGCGTTTAATTGGAGTAAGGGGAATTATGAGGCAATCAGGCAGGAAATTGGAAGCTTAAATTAGAAACAGATGTTCTCAGGGAAAAGTATGGAAGAAATGTGGCAAACGTTCAGGGGATATTTGTGTGGAGTTCCGTATAGATATGTTCCAATGAGACAGGGAAGTTATGGTAGGGTACAGGAACCGTGGTGTACAAAGGCTGTAATAAATCTAGTCAAAAAGAAAAGAAAAGCTTGCAAAAGGTTCAGAGAGCTAGGTAATGTTAGAGATCTAGAAGAATATAAGGCTAATAGGAAGGAGCTTAAGAGGGAAATTAGGAGAGCCAAAAAGGGCCATGAGAAGGCCTTGACAGGCAGGATTAAAGAAAAACCCCAAGGCATTCTACAAGTCTGTGAACAGCAAGAGGATAAGATGTGAAAAATAGAACTGATCAAGTGTGACAGTGGGAAATGTGTATGAAACCAGAGGAAATAGCAGAGGTACATAATGAATACTTCACTTCTGTATTCACTATGTAAAAGGATCTTGGTGATTGACTTGCAGCAGACTGAAAAGCTTGAGCACATAGATATTAAGAAAGAGGATATACTGGAGCTTTAGAAAGCATGAAGTTGGATAAGTCACCAGGCCCAGATGAGATGTACCCCAGGCTACTGTGTGAGGCGAGGGAGGAGATTGCTGAGCCTCTGCCAATGATCTTTGATTCATCAATAGGGACAAACAAGGTTCTGGAGGATTGGAGGGTTGTGGATATTGTTCCATTATTGAAGAAAGGGAGTAGAGATAGCCCAGGAAATTATAGACCAGTGAGTCTTACCTCAGTGATTGGTAGATCCTGAGATCCTGAGAGGCAGGATTTATGAACATTTGGAGGGGTATAATATGATTAGGAATAGTCAGCATGGCTTTGTCAAGGGCAGGTCGTGCCTTACGAGCCTCATTGAATTTTTTGAGGATGTGACTAAACACATTGGTGAAAGAAGAGCAGTAGATGTAGTGTATATGGATTTCAGCAAGACATTTGATAAGGTGCCTCATGCAAGGCTGATTGAGAAAGTAAGGAAGCATGGGATCCATGGGGACATGGCTTTGTGGATCCAGAACTGGCTTGCCCACAGAAGGCAAAGAGTGGTTGTAGATGGGTCATATTCTGCATGGAGTTCGGTGATCAGTGGTGTGCCTCAGGGATCTGCTCTGGGACACTTACTCTTTGTGATTTTTATAAATGACCTGGATGAGGAAGTGGAGGGATGCCTTAGTAAGTTTGCTGATGGTACAAAGGTTGGAGGTGTTGTAGATAGTGTGGAAGGCTGTCAAAGGTTACAGTGGGTCATTGATAGGATGCAAAACTGGGCTGAGAATTGACAGATAGAGTTCAACCCAGATAAGTATGAAGTGGGGTTCATTTTGGTAGGTCAAATATGATGACAGAATGTAGTATTAATGGTAAGACTCTTGGTAGTATGGAGGATCAGAGGAATCTTGGGGTCCGAGTCCATAGGACACTCAAAGCTACTCATGTTGACTCTCTGGTTAAGAAGGCATACGATGTATTGGCCTTCATTCATCGTGGAATTGAGTTTAGGAACCAAGAAGTTTCAGCTATATAGGACCCTGGTCAGACTCCACTTGGAGTACTGTGCTCAGTTCTGGTTGCCTCATTACAGGAAGGATGTGGAAGCCATAGAAAGGGTGCAGAGGAGATTTACAAGGATGCCTGGATTGGGAAGCATGCCTCATGAGAATAGGTTGAGTGAACTCAGCCTTTTCTCCTTGGAGTGATGGAGGATGAGCAGTGACCTGATAGAGGTGTACAAGGTGATAAGAGGCATTGATCGTGTGGATAGTCAGAGGCTTTTTTCCAGGGCTGAAATGGTTGCCACAAGAGGACACAGGTTTAGGGTGCTGGGGAGTAGGTACAGAGGAGATGTTAAGGGTAAGTTTTTTACTCAGAGAGTGTTGAGTGCATGGAATGGGCTGCTGGCAACAGTGGTGGCGGCAGATACGATAGGGTCTTTTAAGAGACTTTTGTATAGGTAGATGGAGCTTAGAAAAATAGAGGACTATAGGTAACCCTAGTAATTTCTAAGGTAGGGACATGCTTGACACAACTTTGTGGGCTGAAGGGCCTGTATTGTGCTGTAGGTTTTCTATGTTTCTATTGACTGGCATCTCCTTAGAGCAAAGTGTTTAGATAGGGTGCTGTTTGTTAGGTGTGTTCAAGAAGATTTTCTTTTGCACTATGTCCATAAGCCAACTAGAGAAGAGGCTGTACATGATCTGGTATTGGGAAATGAAGCTGGACAGGTCTCAGATCTCTTGGTGGGAGAGCATTTTGGAGGTAATGATCAGGACTCTACCATAGCACTGGAGAGGGATAGAAGTAGAACATCTGGGAAAATATTTAATTGTGGTAGGGGGGAATATGATGCTAATAGACAGGAACTTGAGAACATAAATTGGGAGCAGATGTTCTCAGGGAAATGCATGGCAGAAATGTGGCAAATGTTCGGGGAACATTTGTATGGAGTTCTGTATGGGTATGTTCTATTGAGGTAGGGAAAAGTTGGTAGGGTAAAAGAACCATGGTGTACAAAAGATGTAGGAAATCTAGTCAAGAAGAAAAGAAAAGCTTTTGAAAGGTTCAAGAAACTAAGTACTGTTAGAGCTGTAGAAAATTACAAGACTGCCAGAAAGGATTTGAAGAATGAAATTAGGAGAGCTAGAAGGGGCCATGAGAAAGCCTTGGCAAGCAGGATTAAGGAAAACCCCAAGGCATTCTACAAGTATGTGAAGAGCAAGAGGATGAGCTGTGTGAGAATAGGACCAATCAGCTGCGATAGTGGAAATGTGTGCATGGTGTTGGAGGATGTTGCCTGGATTGGAGAGTGTGCCTTAGAAGAATCGGTTGAGTGAACGTGGCCCTTTCTCTTTGGAGCAATGGAGGATGAGAGGTGACTTGATAGAGGTATACAAGATGATATGAGGCATTGATTGTGGATAGCCAGAGGCTTTTCCTCAGGACTGAAATGGCCAACATGAGTGGGCATAGTTTTAAGGTGTTTGGAAGCCGGTACAAGTGGGATGTCAGAGGTAAGTTTTTTACACCGAGAGTGGTGGGTATGTGGAATACACTGCCATTGACAGTGATAGAGGTGGGTCTTTAAGAAACTCTTAGATAGGTACATGTAGCTTAGAAAAATGGAGGGCTATGCGGTAGGGTAATCCTAGGCAGCTTCTAGAGTAGGTTCCATGGTCAACACAACATTGTGGGCCAAAGGGCCTGTGATGCGCTTTAGATTTCTATGTTCCATGTTTTATTGTACAGACTCAGAGTTATCAAATGTTCCTAATATGATAGCCCATTAATTCCCGGAATCATCCTTGTGAACAGCCTTTGGATCCTCTCCAATGCCAGCACATCTTTTCTAAGATGAAGAGCTCAAATCTGTTCACAATACTCAAGGTGAGGCCTCACTAGTGCCTTATCAAGCCTCAGCTTCACATCCCTGCTTTTGTATACAAGACATCTTGAAATGAATGCTGACATTTCATTTGTCTTCCTCACAAACAACTCAACCTGAAAGTTAATCTTTAGGGTGTTCTGTACAAGGACTTCCAAATCCCTTTGCAACTCAGATTTTTGGATTTTCTCCCCATTTAGAAAATAGCTGCACATTTATTTCTACGACCAAAGTGCATGACCATGCATTTTCCAACATTATATTTCATTTGCCACTTTCTTGCCCATTCTCCTAATCTGTCTAAGTCCTTCTGCATCCTGTTTCCTTAACAGTACCTGCCATCCCACCAATCTTTGTATTATCTGAAAACCTGGCAATAAAATCATCTATTTCATCATTTAAATCATTGATATATAGCCTAAAAAGAAGTGGTCCTAACACCAACCCCTGCAGAAAACCATTAGTCACTGGCAGCCAACCAGACATAGGTGCAAACACACACAAAAAGAAGCACATACACAAACACACACGCAAATCACACAGACACAGTGTTACGAACCCCGTAACTGGGTCACTTACCAGCAAAGATAGAGAGGTCCGTTGAAGTCTGATGATACTACTTTTAACAGTATTTATTAGTAAAAAGACACAAAAATAATATCAATGCAAATATATAGATAATATACGTTGTCAATACTAAATCTAAAAGTGCGGGTATAATAATAATCAATAAGAAATACACTCTATCGTTGTCTAGGGGGATAATGTATTGTCTGATGGAAATATAAAAGTCACTCAGTTCATGCAGGCTGCAGCCTTTGGCGACCGCTGGGTTTGCAATGGTTGGAGAGAGAGAGAGTTTTGGAGAAAAACTTGCCGATTCCTTTTATGATTTCGATCCGTCGGAGTCTCGTTGGTGTGGCCGTTCACTTGTGGCCTCTCCTTTAGCTAAAGCCGTTCTTCTGTGGTGAGCCCGCCAATCCCAGGCAAGGGAAGGATGCACACGAGCCCCCACCAGCTGTCGCTATTAAACGCTGTCACGGGATTTCTAACGTTTCTCCTGGTGCGTCTAAAGGGGTTGTTCCCCAGACCCTCTTTTATCCTTACTCACTGGGTCTCAGATGTCAATCAGGGTGGGATGATGCAATCCCTCAACCAGCCCATTCTGGTCGTCCCCTGAGGGGCTTCAATGAATAGTACAGTACTCAATACACAATTCCGTCTCCAAGAGACAATGGCTGTTATCAGTGGCTTTGTTTCACTGAGGCCAGGACGCATTCCAAACCTTGTGGATTCTGCGTGTCTCTCTCTCATTTCCTGGGTCCCAGACCCGAACTAATAGCAATCTTGCAATTCTCAGAAAGGAGGGGGCGACTTTGTACCCTTCGGCCCCTCAGAGTTGTGGCATATTCGTAACACTCCCTTCCTTCTAAGATTTTTACCACCGGTAAAAATGAATTAATACAGAGTCTTACAGGATTTCAGAATCTAACACAATACAAAAGAGTTTTTTTTCACTACAGAGTAATACAGTTATACATTCAATTCAGCATCTAAACAGTTAGCGATTACATTGTCGCTTCCTTTAACATCTTAACATCTTGTAACTTAATAAATTCTTGTAGCATCAGACTCCACTTTGATAACCACCTATTTTTATTCCTTTTTTTCAGCAAACAAAAACTAAAGAGTTGTGATCTTAGCTTACGTGTATATTACAAAAGTTCATGCAAATACTAATCTTTATTTTACTTTCAAACTTAACAGTCAATCTTCCATGGGGGTTGTCTTTTTTATTCACATGCTTGGTCGAAATCCCTTAAAAACCGGATCCTGTTATTTAAAATGGCATCCCGTCAACCCTCGCCCCTTTTCCAGTTAACTCCCACGTGGTTAACTTGTATACTGGTGTGGAATAAGCTTTTGCATGCTCCTTTCATAGGAGTTATTTTATCAACAATGTGTTCCAAACTTAGACCATTTTCCGAATTTCCACACAATTCTTTAATTTTAAGCAAGTTGTTAGTTTTATCTTCAGGACCCTTCATGCTATTAGTTTTCAGTTTAAACTCTGCAAGTGGTCCCTCTTTGTCCAAACAGCATTTCAAATTCTGCCTCTTCACAGCACTCTCTTGAATAACAATAGCGTGTGGGGCACCTTTACATTCCAACTCAACCTGTAATTGATTCGCAAGCACTGTGTTAACAAGCCATTATCTCTGTAGCCTGGTTGCTGCTTCTGACATCAATCCAGACTTTAAATTTTCTTCATTCAATTTAGGAACTACACTTTTCCCTTCTCCTTCAATAATAATATTCACCTCACCACCTTTTATCTCCTCACTAACTTTTAACACACCTTCGAACACAAACAACTGGGAATTCTCACTTCCCACTATTACCAAGGTTAACCCTTTCTTCACCGAACCAGGTCCATCTGACCCACAAGGACTGCATTCCTTTTCAACTGAATCAAATACCTCAGACTTTTTCTGAGTCCCATTACTAGGTTCAGTACCACGTGCATTCACATCTTGAACACACTCAAACGGGACATCTGCCTCTTCCAGGCCTTCAATACCCATACCCTTTTCAAATTCTAAATTCCCCTGATCCTCCCAGGTACTCTCTGGGCAACTCCCTTCCAGAGTAAACTCAACCCCGCGGGCTGAAACAACCTCATCTGCCAACCCAGCAGACTTCTTCAAGGTAATGGCACCCTTTTCATCTAGGACTGCCCTCATTTCATTATTGGGAATACATTTAAAATTTTCAACTTCTTCAAACAGTTCTGCCAAACCAGACAGATCATCCATGTCCAACCCTGGACCTTTTAACAGCTCTATCTGTTTCTCATCTTTACTCCGTGCCTCTATAAATTTCCTCCTCGCTAAGGGCAGGTCTACCTCCTCTCCCTTACTCTCTTTCACTTTCCTATTCTCCGTTTTACCACCCTCTAACTCCTCTTGGTACAGGGTTGGTAAAAACGTCTCGGCCAAATCGATACTAGCTGGTTTTAAACTGGTCTCGTTCTCAGCTGCTTTTCTCGACATGCTGCGAGTGATCGCGCATGTGGGATAGATCTTGGAATCTAGGGGTGGTACCTCAACACTTACAGGCTGGCTCGTCAGCTCCATGGCCGACCAAACGTCACCACCAGCTAAATCGTTACCCAGAAGGATGTCTACGTCAGTTCTCGGGAATTCTGATTGCACCCCTATTTCAACTGGTCCAGATACCAGCTCACAATTTATAATGATCCTATGCAAAGGCACCGTGTCTGTCCCTTTTCTTATGCCCCTCAAAGCTACCTCTCCAGTCTGAGGACCAAAATCTAACACTGTACTGCGAATTAATGACAGTTCAGCTCCCGTGTCTCTCCAGATCCGCACTGGAACTGGTGTGTCTCCCTCTTTCACAGACACACTTCCTTCTGAAATACATTTCTCAGGCCCCTCTCATATTCTGTCTACCTGGGGCTTTCTTGTCAATTTACTGATCACCACAATACATCCTGTAGGGACTGCTGCTCTCCATTTTCCTGTCTCCTTCCTCGGAGCAAGGCACTTCGATGCAATATGACCCACCTTTCCACAATTAAAACAGGTCAAGCCAGGACCTCTCCTGCCATCTTGCCTTTCCTCCTCCTTAATTTTACCACTCGCTCCTGGCTGAATCTCTACCTCAGCCGGCGGGCTTTCTCTACCATTCCCACGGTCTCTCTGGTAACTTTTATTCGAGGAAAACTTTGTCTTGTGGGTTAGGGCATATTCATCTGTGAACCTAGCAAATTTGGATATGGACTTATTCGGCTTCTCATTCAAATACACCCGGATATCATCCGAAACACAACCTTTAAATTCCTCAATCAGAATAAATTCCCTGAGATGCCAAAAATCTTCTTCCACTATTTCTGTTGCACACCAACGATCCAAGAGCACACCCTTCTCATAGGCAAACTCTGCATATGTCTCATTCCACCCTTTCTTAAAATTTCTGAACTTTTGTCTATACGCTTCAGGTACCAATTCATAAGTCCGAAGAATGGCCTCCTTTACTTTCTCATAATTCTCAGACTCCTCCTCCTCCATGGACAACGCCGCATATGCCCATTGTGCCACCCCTTTTAACACACTTTGTAATAACGCCACCCACTGATCTTTGGGCCACTTCTGACTCACTGCCACCTTTTCAAAATGCAAGAAATAACTATCAACGTCCATCTCCTCGAACGAAGGTACTAACCTGAACTCCCGACTAACATTAAACCGCTCCTCCCGGTCTGACCCTTGAGCTCTTCACTCTTGCCTTAACTTCTCCATGTCTAAGTCATGTTGCCTCTGTTTATCCTTCTCCCTTTGGTTCTCAGTTCTTTCCCTCTCCTTTTCAGCTCTCTTCTTCTCTTTTTCAGCCCTTTCCTTCTCTTTTTCAGCTGCTTCCAGTTGTTTTAACTTAATTTCATGCTCCCTCTGCTTCTCAGCTCTGTCCTGCTCTTTTCCCTTTTCAGCTGCTTCCAGCTGCTTTAACTTAATTTCATGTTCCAACCTTAATTTCTCCAACTCTAACTGAGCCGTCCCACTAGCGGGTACCTTTTCAGGGATATTTTCCAATACCTCAGCCGAAAACGCATTCTTCACAATATAATACTGAGTTACGGCCCTCCGCACCTCCCGCTTTTTCATCGACAACCTCACCTCTGCGAGATTTAGTCCTTTCACAATATTTATCAAGTCCGACTTTGTGGCAGCCTCTAGCGCCTCCAGAGTCGGGTTTTCTATAAATTCATCCACGTCCATCTTTGCTGGTTTCCCGTCTGGTTTCCCGTGCAACCAGACCCACGTTTGGACTTAAAAGCCCGATTCACTGGCCCTCCAATTTGGTGTCAAATCCCGAGTTGGGGCCCCCACATTGTTACGAACCCCATTACTGGGTCACTTACCAGCAAAGATAGAGAGGTCTGTTGAAGTCTGATGATGCTATTTTTAACAGTATTTATTAGTAAAAAGACACAAAAATAATATCAATGCAAATATACAGATAATATACGTTGTCAATACTAAATCTAAAAGTGCAGGTATAATAATAATCAATAAGAAATACACTCTATCGTTGTCTAGGGGATAATGTATTGTCTGATGGAAATATAAAAGTCACTCAGTTCATGCAGGCTGCAGCCTTTGGGGACCGCTGGGTTTGCAATGGTTGGAGAGAGAGAGAGATTTGGAGAAAAACTTGCCGATTCCTTTTATGATTTTGATCCGTCAGAGTCTCGTTGGTGTGGCCGTTCACTTGTGGCCTCTCCTTTAGCTAAGCCATTCTTCCATGGTGAGCCCGCCAATCCCAGGCAAGGGAAGGATGCACACAAGCCCCCACCGGCTGTCGCTATTAAACGCTGTCACGGGATTTCTAGCGTTTCTCCTGGTGCGTCTAAAGGGGTTGTTCCCCAGACCCTCTTTTATCCTTACTCATGGGGTCTCAGATGTCAATCAGGGTGGGATGATGCAATCCCTCAACCAGCCCACTCTGGTCGCCCCCTGAGGGGCTTCAATGAATAGTACAGTACTCAATACACAATTCTGTCTCCAAGAGACAATGGCCGTTATCAGTGGCTTTGTTTCGCTGAGGCCAGGACACATTCCAAACCTTGTGGATTCTGGTGTTTCTTTCTCATTTCCTGGGTCCCAGACTCGAATTAATAGTGATCTTGCGATTCTCAGAAAGGAGGGGGCGACTTTGTACCCTTTGGCCCCTCAGAGTTGCGCCATATTCGTAACAACAGAAACAAACACACAGAAATGTACAAGCACACACAAGCATACACTCACTAAAATACACACACACACCCGCGCGCAAAAGGAAACACGAGCAGATACAGAGAGACACACACAAGCTTACACTCTCAAATACAAAAACTGAACAACAGCAGGAAGAGATTAAAAGGAAAGATAGTTATTTCTTCAACGGTTTGATCGGGGCATGACAGTGCAATTGCATAGATGTCAACCAGGTAGAACAGAGGGAAGAATTTTAAAGGAGACAGCTTTACAGAGAGGGCACCAGAGTAGGGGGAGACAGAGTAGGAAAACTTTGGCTCAATGGGGCTTTGGCAATAACAGGTTGAGGCCAGGTAGGTTAACTGTGTAGAATATAGACAAAGTATGTGTGTGAGGCCAGTTCTGTGCTTGGTGTCAGATGTGGAATGTCCAAGAATCTCCCAGCCGCCCAGACAGTCACATCTGCAAAAGGTGCGTCGAGCTGCAGCTCCTTAGGGACCACGTTTGGGAACTGGAGATGCAGCTCGATGATTTTTGTCTGGTCAGGGAGAGTGAGGAGGTGATAGAGAGGAGTTCTAGGCAGGTAGTCACACTGGGACCTTGGGAGACAGATAAGTGGGTAGCAGTCAGGAGAGGGAAGGGGATGGGTCAGATACTAAAGAGTACCCCTGTGGCTGTCCCACTTTCCAATAAGTAGTCCTGCTTGAGTACTGTTGGGGTGGGGGGTGGCCTACCTGGAGGAAGCAACAGTGGCCGTGCCTCTGGCACAGAGTCTGGCTCTGTGGCTCAGAAGGTTAGGGAAAGGAAGAGGAAGGCAGCAGTGATAGGAGAATCTACAATTAGCAGATCAGACTGGTAATTCTGTGCATGCAGTAAAGAAACACAGATGGTAGTTTGCATCCCAGGTGCTAGGGGCCGGGATGTTTCTGATCATGTCCAAGATATCCTGAAGTGGGAAGGAGAACAGCCAGAGGTTGTGGTACATATTAGTACCAATGAATTTGGTAGGAAAAGGGAGGAGGTCCTGAAAACAGACTGCAGGGAGTGAGGAAGGAAGTTGAGAAGCAGGACCTCAAAGGTAGTAATCTCGGGATTACTGCCTGCGCCACGCGACAGTGAGAATAGGAAGAGAATGAAGTGGAGGATAAATGCGTGGCTGAGGGATTAGAGCAGGGGGCAGGGATTAAGATTTCTGGATCATTGAGACAAGGTTCCACATGGTAGGCTTATTCAGAAAGTCAGAAGTCATGGGATCCAGGGAAGTTTGTCCAGGTGGATTCAGAATTGGCCTGCTTGTAGAAAGCAGAGGGTCATGGTGAAGGGAGTACATTTGGATTGGAGGGTTGTGACTAGTGGTGTCCCACAAGGATCAGTTCTGGGACCTCTACTTTTCATGATTTTTATTAACGACTTGGATTTGGGGGTAAAAGGGTGGGTTGGCACATTTGCAGGTGACACAAAGGTTGGTGGTGTTGTAGATAGTGTAGAGGATTGTTGAAGATTGCAGAGAGACATTGATAGGATGCAGAAGTGGGCTGAGAAGTGGGCAGATGGAGTTCAACCCAGGGAAGTGTGAGGTGGTACACTTTGGAAGGACAAACTCCAAGGCAGAGTACAAAGTAAATGGCAGGATTCTTGGTAGTGTGGAGGAGCAGAGGGATCTGGGAGTACATGTCCACAGATCCCTGAAAGCTGCCTCACAGGTAGATAATTGTAGTTAGGGGTGTTAGCTTTCATAAGTCAAGGGATAGAATTTAAGAGTAATGATGCAGCTCTATAAAACTCTGGTTAGGCCACACTTGGAGTACTGTGTCCAGTTCTGATTGCCTCACTATAGGAAGGATGTGGAAGCATTGGAAAGGGTACAGAGGAGATTTATCAGGATGCTGCCTGGTTTAGAGAGTATGCATTATGATCAGAGATTAAGGGAGCTAGGGTTTTACTCTTTGAAGAGAAGGAGGATGAGAGGAGACATGATAGAGGAATACAAGATATTCCTGTCGGAAAGCGGCCTGGTCGAGGGAACTGCCTGGTGTGAAAAGTGCTAGTCTTTGGTTCAAGAGATTCTGGCAGTTTTGGCAGTTGGATAGTGCAATCAAGAATTGATTAGCAATTAATTGGCCCCCAGCTGCTACAGCTGTGGAAAGTGTATCCAGGTTCAGCTTCTGAAGGAGCATGTTGCAGTACTGAAGTAAGAACTGGATGACCTCAGGTTCATCCGTGAAAACGAGAGTTTTCTGGACAGGACCTACAGTGAGGTCATTACACCGAGGATACCGGAAGAGAGAAAGGGGGCGACGATAAGGAAGGAAAGGATGCTTGAAGTACAGGAGACCCCAGGGGACGTACCTCTCGTAAACAAATTCACCCTCTTGGAAGCTGTCAGGACAGAAGATACTGCCAGTCTGAGAGGCGGACAGGTCTGCGAGCCGAAAACTGGTGCAGAAGCAGAGCCGAGGAGTCAGACATCAGGAAGAGCCGTGGTAGTAGGGGACTCCATAGTAAGAGGTAAGGAAAGGGGTTTCTGTGGCAACAGGCGAGATTTAAGGACGGTGTGTTGCCTCCCTGGTGCTAGGATCCAGGACATCACGGACCGATTGCAGGGAATCCTCAAGGGTGAAGGTGAACAGCCGGAAGTGGTAGTGCACGTCGGCACAAATGACATCGGAAAGAAGAGGAAGGACATTCTGCAGCAGGACTTCAGAGAACTCAGAAGAAGGTTGAAAAGCAGGACTTCCAGGGTGGTTATCTCTGGTTTGCTTCCAGTTCCTCGTGCTGGAGAGGGCAGGAACAGGGAGATAATGGATCTGAATGTGTGGTTGAGGAACTGGTGCAGAGAGCAAGGATTTACATTCTTGGACCACTGGAATCTGATTTGGGGTAGGGATGAATCGTACAAAAGGGACGGGTTGGGGACCAGCATTCTGGCAGACAGGTTTGCCACTGCAACATGGATGTGTTTAAACTAAGTAGTGAGGGGGAGGGGAAGAACTGGAAATATAAGGATGGAGTTAAAGGGAAAGTGAAAATAAGAAAGGTTAAAAAGGACAACAGAATCAATGGAGTAGAAAGCTCAAGAAGAGATCATACAGTATGGCCAAGTGAAATAGGAATTGATATGAAAGGAGAGGGGAGTAACGAATTAAAAGTATTATATATGAATGCATGAAGTATAAGGAATAAAGTAGATGACCTTGTGGCTCAGTTGGAAATTGGCAAGTACGATATTGTGGGAATAACTGAGACATGGCTTCAAGCGGACAGGGCCTGGGAAATGAATATTCAAGGATATACATCTTATCGAAAGGACAGACTGACTGGCAGAGGGGGTGGGGTGGCTCTGTTGGTGAGGAATGATATTCAGTCCCTTGCGAGGGGGGACATAGAATCAGGGGATGTAGAGTCAGTATGGATAGAACTGAGAAATTCTAAGGGTAGAAAGACCCTAATGGGAGTTATCTACAGGCCCCCAAACAGCAGTCTGGATGTAGGGTGTAAGTTGAATGAAGAGTTAAAATTGGCATGTCGCAAAGGTCATGATACAGTTGTCATGGGAGATTTCAACATGCAGGTAGACTGGGAGAATCAGAATGGTACTGGACCCCAAGAAAGGGAGTTTGTGGAGTGCCTCCGAGATGGATTCTTAGAACAGCTTGTACTGGAGCCTACCAGGGAGAAGGCAATTCTAGATTTAGTGTTGTGCAATGAACTGGATTTGATCAGGGACCTCGAGGTAAAGGAACCATTGGGAGGTAGTGACCATAATATGATATCTTTTTACCTACAATTTGAGAAGGAGAAGGGAAAATCAGATGTGTCAGTATTACAGTTGAACAAAGGGAACTATGGAGCTATGAAGCTATGAGGGAGGAGCTGGCCAAAGTTCAATGGAACAATACCCTAGCAGGGAAGACAGTGGAACAACAATGGCAGGTATTTCTGGGAATAATGCAGAAGGTGCAGGATCAGTTCATTCCAAAGAAGAAGAAAGATCCTAAGGGGAGTAAGGGGCAGCTGTGGCTGACAAGGGAAGTAAAGGGCAGTATAAAGATAAAAGAGAAGTATAACATAGCAAAGGTGAGCAGGAAACCGGAGGACTGGGAAGCTTTTAAAGAGCAACAGAAAATAACAAAAAAGGCAAGAAAAAATGAAAAAATGAGGTACGAAGGTAAACTAGCCAAGAATATAAAGGAGGATAGTAAAAGCTTCTTTAGGTATGTGAATAGCAAAAAAATAGTTAGGACCAAAATTGGGCCATTGAAGACTGAAATGGGTGAATTTATTATGGGGAACAAGGAAATGGCAGATGAGTTGAACAGGTACTTTGTCTTTCACTAGGGAAGACACAAACAATCTCTCAGATGTCATAGTGGCCAAAGGAACTAGGGTAAAGGATGAACTGAAGGAAATATATATTAAGCAAGAAACGGTGCTCGATAGACTGTTGAGTCTGAAGGCTGATAGGTCCCCGGGACCTGATGGTCTGCATCCTAGGGTACTTAAAGAGGTGGCTCTAGAAATTGTGGATGCATTGATAATCATTTTCCAATGTTCTATAGATTCAGGAACAGTTCCTGCTGACTGGAGGGTGGCTAATGTCCCACTTTTCAAGAAAGGAGGGAGAGAGAAAACAGGGAATTATAGACCGGTTAGCCTGACGTCAGTGGTGGGAAAGATGCTGGATTCAATTATGAGAGGAAATTATGACACATTTGGATAGCATTAGAAGGATCAGTCTGAGTCAGCATGGATTTATGAAGGGAAAATCATGCTTGACTAATCTTCTGGAGTTTTTTGAGGATGTAACTATGAAAATGGACAAGGGAGAGCCAGTGGATGTAGTGTACCTGGACTTCCAGAAAGCTTTTGATAAAGTCCCATGTAGGAGGTTAGTGGGCAAAATTAGGTCACATGGTATTGGGGACAGAGTACTGACATGGATTGAAAATTGGCTGGCTGACAGGAAACAAAGAGTAGCGATTAACGGGTCCCTTTCGGAATGGCAGGCTGTGACCAGTGGGGTACCGCAAGGTTCGGTGCTGGGACCGCAGCTGTTTACAATATACATTAATGATTTAGATGAAGGGATTAAAAGTAACATTAGCAAATTTGCTGATGACACAAAGCTGGGTGGCAGTGTGAAATGTCAGGAGGATGTTGTGAGAAATCATGGTGACTTGGACAGGTTGGGTGAGTGGGCAAATGTATAGCAGGTGCAGTTTAATGTGGATAAATGTGAGGTTATCCACTTCGGTGGCAAGAACAGGAAGGCAGATTACTATCTAAATGGAGTCAAGTTAGGAAAAGGGGAAGTACAACGAGATCTAGGTGTTCTTGTACATCAGTCAATGAAAGCAAGCATGCAGGTACAGCAGGCGGTGAAGAAAGCTAATGGCATGTTGGCCTTTATAACAAGAGGGATTGAGTATAGGAGTAAAGAGGTCCTTCTGCAGCTGTACAGGGCCCTGGTGAGACCCCACATGGAGTATTGTGTGCAGCTTTGGTCTCCAAATTTGAGGAAGGACATTCTTGCTATTGAGGGAGTGCAGCGTAGGTTCAACAAGGTTAATTCCTGGAATGGCAGGACTGTCATATGTTAAAAGATTGGAGCGACTGGGCTTGTATACACTGGAATTTAGAAGGATGAGAGGGGATCTGATTGAAACATATAAGATTATTAAGGGATTGGACATGCTGGAGGCAGGAAACATGTTCCCGCTGATGGGTGAGTCCAGAACTAGAGGCCACAGTTTAAGAATAAGGGGTAGGCCATTTAGAACAGAGATGTGGAAAAGCTTTTTCACCCAGAGAGTGGTGGATATGTGGAAAGCTCTGCCCCAGAAGGCAGTGGAGGCCAAGTCTCTGGATGCATTCAAGAAAGAGTTAGATAGAGCTCTTATAGATAGCGGAGTCAAGGGATATGGGGGAGAGGGCAGGAACGGGGTACTGATTGTGTATGATCAGCCATGATCACAGTGAATGGCAGAGCTGGCTAGAAGGGCTGAATGGCCTACTCCTGTACCTACTGTCTATTGTCTATTAAGAGGAATAGATAGAGTGAACAGCTATCGCCTCTTCCCCAAGGCACCATTGCTCAGTACAAGAGGACATGGCTTTAAGGTAAGGAGAGGGAAGTTCAAGGGGGTATTAGAGGAAGGATTTTTACTCAGAGTGGTTGGTGCATGGAATGCACTGCCTGAGTCAGTGGTGGAGGCAGATATACTAGTGAAATTTAAGAGACTACTAAATGATGCACCATCAATAACTCTCAGAGACGTGAGGCGAGATATAGGCTTTTATTGGCTGGAAGAAAGAACAAGCAGCAATTGACCACCACACTACTTCCTGGAGACTGAGGCCAGGGCGGTGTCTCCAATCGCCTTTATACTGCGGTCCGTGGGAGGAGCCACGATCAGTGGGAGGAGCCACAGGAGCAGTCAACGGGGGGGGGGGGGGGGAGGGCGTGTCCAGACAGGTATATGTAGTTCACCACACTAGACAGGTATATAGAGGAATTTAAGGTAGGGGTGTTATATGGGAGGCAGGGTTTAAGGGTCGGCACAACATTGTGGGCCGAAGGGCTGTACTGTGCTATACCATTCTATGTTCTATGACCTCTTTTAGGACAGGTGTGACCTGTACAAAAAGGATGGGTTGCACTTGAATCCCAAGGGGATCAATATCCTGGCGAGGAGGTTTGATAAGGCTACTGGATAGAGTTTAAACAAGAATTGCTGGGGGGTGGGAACCAAACTGAAGAGATGGAAGAATAGGCGGTTGTCTCACAAATAGAAAAAGCTTGGAGACCGTGTGAGAGGGAGGATAGGCAGGTGATAGAGAAGGGACATGCTCAGTCCAATGGTTTGAAATGTGTCTATTTTAATACAAGGAGTATTATGAACAAAGTGAATGAACTTAGAGCGTGGATCAGTACTTGGAGCTAAGATGTTGTAGCCATTACAAAGACCTGGATGGCTCAGGGGCAGGAATGGCTACTTAGAGTGCTAGGATTTAGATCTTTCAGAAAGGACAGGGAGAGAGGCAAAAGAGGTGGAGGCGTGGCACAGTGATCAGAGATAGCATCACAGCTGCAGAAACGGAGGAGGTCATGAAGGGATTGTCTATGGAGTCTCTATGGGTAGAAGATAGGAACAGGAAGAGGTCAATAACTGGGTGTTTTTTTAGACCACCCAGTAACAGGGACATCGAGGAGCAGATAGGGAGACAGAGTCTGGAAAGGTGTACTAATAACGGGGCTGTTATGGTGGGAGACTTTAATTTCCAGAATATCGATTGACATGTCCCTAGTGCTCGGGGTTTAGATGGAGTGGAGTTTGTCAGGTGTATTCAAGAAGGTTTCTTGACACAATATGTAGATAAGCCTATAAAAGTAGAGGCTGTACTTGATCTGGTATTGGGAAATGAACCTGGTCAGGTGTCAGGTCTCTCAGTGGGAGAGCATTTTGGAGATAATGATCATAATTCTATCTCCTTTACCATAGCATTGGAGAGGGATAAGATCAGACAAGCTGAGAAAGTGTCTAATTGGAGTAAGGAGAAATATGATGATATTAGACAGGAACTTGGAAGCATAAATTGGGAACAGATGTTCTCAGGGAAACGTATGGAACCATGGTGTACAAAGGCTGTTGTAAATCTAGTCAAGAAGAAAAGAAAAACTTACAAAAGGTTCAAAAAACTAGGTAATGATAGTGATCTAGAAGATCATAAGGAGCTTAAGAAAGGAGAGCCAGAAGGGGCCATGAGAAGGCCTTGGCAGACAGGATTAAGGAAAACCCCAAGGCATTCTATAAGTATGTGAAGAGCAAGAGGATGAGCCATGTGAGAATAGGACCAATCAGGTGCGATACTGGAAATGTGCATGGAGGTGGAGGTACTTAATGAATACTTTGTTCAGTATTCACCGGTGAAAAGGACCTTGAGAGTTGTGGGGATGACTTACAGTGGACTGAAATGCTTGAGTGTAAAGGCATAAAGAAAGAGGATGTGCTGGAGTTTTTGAAAGGTATTAAATTAGTTAAGTTGCCAGGACCAGATGAGATGTACCCCAGGCCACTTTGGGAAGTGAGGGAGGAGGTTGCTGAGCCTCTGGTGATGATCTTTGCATCATCAATAGGGACAGGAGAAGCACTGGAGGACTGGAGGGTTGCAAATGTTGTTCTCCTGTTCAAGAAAGGGAGTAGAGATAACCCAGGAAATTATAGATCAGTGAGTCTGACTTCTGTGGTAGGAAAGCTGTTGGAGAAGTTCCTGAGAGGCAGGATTTATGAGCATTTAGAGAGACATAATCTCTACTCCCTTTTTTATTTTGAAATATCCTTATAAGATTGGTCAAATCACTGAACAACAAGGATTTTGCTTCCTGAATACTTTTGGGTGTATCTGATGGACTCTGGGCTGCTGATCATGAAAATCACCATGAGATTTCCCTATCACACACCATTTCTTTGGAATCACCTACATTGTTATTTCAAGTGATTTAAAATGTTTCCCATAATGTAAGTTGAAATATTTGCTATATTTTCCAAGCAAGCCTGGGCATCCTTTGGATTTCCAGCACAACCCACAATAATGGCATCTTTTTTTTATTGATTCTTTAATGTTTAGCCTGAAAGCTGTTCTGCAACACAAAAGCAATTCTTGCCCTTCAATACCATTCGGCAATGTCCACCCTTCAATACCAATTAGCTGTGCAGTATATATGAAAGAAAACTACCAAAATTTGGAAGTCTGTTGGAACACTCACAGTACTACGACTGAAATACCTGTGGTGATCTGAAAGTGGCAGTGCTGCTACTAGGAATGCAGCTCGGATACACCAAGTACTGCTGTTTTATTTGCAAATGGGGCAGCCAACTAAAGAATGCAAACCTGAAGAAATCTGCAGATGCTGGAAATTCAAGCAACATACACAAAATGCTGGTGGAACGCAGCAGGCCAGGCAGCATCTATAGGAAGAAATACAGATGACCTTTCGGACAGAGACCCTTTGTCAGTACTAACTGAAAGAAGAGATAGTAACAGATCTGAGAGTAGGAGGGGGAGATCCAAAATGATAGGAGAAGACAGGAGGGGGAGGGAGGGGGGGGCCTCCTTTCTTTCTCGCTAGGCCTCCCATCGCATAATCCTTTCCCTTCTCCAGCTGTGTATCCTTTTTGCTAATCAAATTTCCAGCTCTTAGCTTCAATTCTCCCCCTCCTGTCTTCTCCTATCATTTTGATCTCCCCCTCCCCCTCCCATTCTCAAATCTCTTACCATCTCTTCTTTCAGTTAGTCCTGACGAAGGGTCTCAGCCCGAAACGACGACTATACTTCTTCCTATAGATGCTGCCTGGCCTGCAGCGTTCCACCAGCATTTTGTGTGTGTAGCCAAATAAAGAATCTCATTACATTAAAAAGGACTGGCCATTCAGTAAGCAGTAGATTCCAGGGCACAAAACCGTGGCTCATAGCTACTTGTAGAACCATCAAAGATATTTTTGCCTCCTCCTCATATAAAACTGGGGCTTATGAAACATTTGTGAAAGCAATGAACAAGGAAGATGAATGATATTGATAGTTGAGACAGATGTTTCCCAGTATAAATTATTCTAAGAATAAGGAAAGCTTTTTTGATGGTCCACAAATTGAACGGGTCATCGGTGACAGGCAATTTGAAGAACTTCGAGTGGGTCTGCAGAAGATCATGTGGAAAGCATTCAAGGATGCTGTTGAAAATTTTCTTGGCAACTATAGAGCACCAAAACACATGCAGCTGGTTGACAACATGCTTCAAGCATACAAAACCATGAAGTGCTACATGTCACTAAAGATTCATTTAGCATTTCCATTTCAACTTCATCCCTCCAAGTCCTGATGCTGTCAGTGAAAAGCATAGTGAAAGGTTTCACCAGGACATTGCAGTCACAGAGAAATGGATCAGGGCTACTGGAATCCATCAATGCTGGCTAATTATTGTTGGACACTTAAGCGAGAAGATTCAGACAGTGAGTAGAAATGAAAATCATCAAAAAATTTTTTTACTTTAGTTGAAATATTGCAAAACGTCAGCACCATTAAGCAATTAAACATAACTTCAATAGAAGTTAATTTCTTGTTTTTCCAAATTCCTGCATGATACAAGTCATCTGAAATTGTATTTGTGTTCAGTTTCAAGTGGTCTATCATAAACAAAAAAAATTATGAGGAATCAACACTTTTGAAAAATTTGCTGTCCAGTGTTCTTGGTTTTAAGAATAGAGGAAGTGAATCAATCTTTAGCTGGCAAATGGCACTGTCAAATATATTTATTTTGTAAATTATGGTGTGATTTCTCAGGGATCATGTGACAAGTTTTGCTCTTTATAACAGACTCCTGAAAAATAGTGGCAGGTGGATATTTCAGCAGCAATTGAAACCGATTTCTAATTTTGGAAGAAGTTATCACATTACCCAATGAAAGCAGTTTTTGCAGTCTGGATTTTGTCCTGATACTTAGGTAATTTGATATATTCAATCTTGTTTGCCTTTCGATCGGATATTCGGCCGATTAGACAGATGTTTGAAAAAACACTGGCCAAAATGAAAAAAAAATGCATTTAATCACCGTGTTCCTTCTCAAAGGTTATTGACACAAGAGGTACTGCAAATGCTGGAAAACCTGAGTATTACACACAATGTGCTGGAGGAGCTCAACAGGTCAGTCAGCATCTATGGATGGGAATAAATGGTCGACCTTGTCCTGATGAAGGGTCTTAGCCCAAAACGTCGAATGTTTATCCCTCTCCATAGATGCTTCCCTTTTGTTTTGGCTATTTTGGCCAAAACAAGAGGGAAGGCTGTCTTCATCAAAGTGACATGATGCGATTTCGGATAATAGTTTGAGTGCTTGGAAAATGACCATGCAAGCTTTGGCTCAATGGGGCTTAGGCGTTAACGGGTCTTGGTGAGGTAGGTGAGAAGAATACAGACAGGAAGTGTGTGTGTGAGGTCGGTTTTCTGTGTTTGGTGTCAGATGTGGGACGTCCGGGAGACTCCCAGCCTCTCAGCAGCCACATCTGCGCCAGGTGCATCGAGCTGCAGCTCCTGAGGGACCATGTTAGGAAACTGGAGATGCATCTCAATGATCTTTGTCTGGTCAGGAAGAGTGAGGAGGTGATACAAAGGAGTCATAGGCAGATAGTCACAACAGTGCCTGGAGAGACAGAGAAGTGGGTAACAGTCAGGAGAGGGAAGGGCAGGTGTCAGAGGCTGGAGAGCGCCCCTGTGGCTGTACCCCTTGACAATAAGTACTCCTGTTTGAGTACTGTTGGGGGGAGGGACAGCCTACCTGGACGAAGCAACAGTGGCTGTGCCTCTGGCACAGAGTCTGTCCCTGTAGCTCAGAAGGGTAGGGAAAGGAAATGGATGGCAGCAGTGATAGGGGACTCTATAAGGAGGTCAGAAAAGCGATTCTGTGGGCGCAGGAAAGAAACACGGATGGTTGTTTGCCTCCCAGGTGCCAGGGTCCGAGATGTTTCTGTTTGCCTCCAAGATATCCTGAAGTGGGAAGGAGAACAGCCAGAGATCATGGTACATATTGGTATCAATGACATTGGTAGGAAAAAGGAGGAGGTCCTGAAAACAGACTACAGGGAGTTAGGAAGGAAGTTGAGAACCAGGACCTCAAAGGTAGTCATCTTGGGATTACTGCCTGTGCCACGTGACAGTGAGTATTGGAATAGAGTGAGGTGGAGGATTAATGCATGGCTGAGGGATTGGAGCAGGGGGCAGGGATTCAGGTTTCTGGATCATTGGGACCACTTTTGGGGCAGATGTGACCTGTACAAAAAGGACGGGTTGCACTTGAATCCCAGGGGAACCAATATCCTGACAGGGAGGTTTGCAAAGGAGAGTTTAAACCAGGATTGCTGGGGGGTGGGAACCAAACTGAAGAGATGGTGGAAGAGGCAGTTGACTCACAAATAGAGAAAGCTTAGAGACAGTGCGAGAGGGAGGTAGGCAGGTGATAGAGAAGGGACGTGCTCAGACTGGTAGTTTGAGATGTGTCTATTTTAACAAGAAGCATCATGAACAAAGCGGATGAGCTTAGAGCGTGGATCAATACTTGGAGCTATGATGTTGTGGCCATTACAGAAACTTGGATGGCTCAGGGGCAGGAATAGTTACTTCGAATGCATTCTTTAAATGTTTCAGAAAGGACAGGGAGGGAGGCAAAAGAGATGGGGGTGTGGCACTGTTGATCAGAGATCGCGTCACGGCCATAGTAAAGGAGGAAGACATGAAGGGATTGTCTATGGAGTCTCTGTGGGTGGAAGTTAGGAACATGAATGGGTCTATAACTCTACTGGGTGTTTTTTATAGACCACCTTATAGTAACAGGGACATTGAGGAGCAGATAGGGAGATGGATTCTGGAAAGGTGGAATAATAATAGGGTTGTCGTCGTGAGAGATTTTAATTTCCCAAATATCAATTGGCATGTCCCTAGAGTGAGGGGTTTAGATGGGGTGAAGTTTGTTAGATGAGTTCAAGAAGGTTTCTTGACACAATATGTAGATAAGCCTACAAGAGGAGAGGCTGTACTTGATCTGGTATTGGGAAATGAACCTGGTCAGGTGTCAGATCTTTCAGTGGGAGAGCATTTTGGAGATAGTGATCACAACTCTATTTCCTTTACCATAGCATTAGAGAGGGATAGGAACAGATAAGTTAGGAAAGCGTTTAATTGGAGTAAGGAAAAAAAATGAGGCTTTCAGGCAGGAACTTGGAAGCATAAACTGGAAACAGATGTTTTCAGGGAAACGTATGCAAGAAATGTGGCAAATGTTCAGGGGATATTTGTGTGGAGTTCTGCATAGCTACGTTCTAATGAGACATGGAAGGGATGGTAGGGTACAGGAACCGTGGTTTACAAAGGCTGTTGTAAACCTAGTCAAGAAGAAAAGAAGAGCTTATGAAAAACTAGGTAATGATAGAGAACTAGAAGATTATAAGGCTAGCAGGAAGGAGCTCAAGAAAGAAATTAGGAGAGCCAGAAGGGGCCATGAGAAGGCCTTGGCAGACAGGATTAAGGAAAACCCCAAGGCATTCTACAAATACGTTAAGAGCAAAAGACGTGAGAGAATAGGACCAATCAAGTATGAGAGTGGAAAAGTGTGTACAGAACCAGAGGAGATAACTTCAAGTCAAGTTGCTTTTTATTGTCATTTTGACCATGAACTGCTGGTATAGTACACAGTAAAAGTGAAGCAACATTCCTCCAGGACCATGGTGCTACATGAATCAACACAAAACTACACTAGACTATGTGAGACAACTCAAGGCTACACTAGACTACGTAAAACAACCACAAAAACTACATTAGATTACAGATCTACACAAGACTACATAAAGTGCACGAAACAGGGCAGTACAATAATTAATTTATTAATTATTAATTATTAAGCAAGACAATAGGCACAGTAGAATGCAAATTTCAATATAATAATAAATGATGTAGATGTCAGTCTAGACTCTGGGTATTGAGGAGTCTGCTGGCTTGGGGGAAGAAACGGTTGCACAGTCTGGTTGTGAGAGCCCGAATGCTTCAGTACCTTTTGCCAGATGGCAGGAGGGAAAAGAGTTTATATGAGGGGTGTGTAGGGTCCTTCATGATGTTGTTAGCTTTGCTGGTGTAGCGTGTGGTGTAAGTGTCTGTAATGGCTGGAACAGAAACCCTGATGATCTTCTTAGCTGACCTCACTATCTGCTGCAAGGTCTTGCGATCAGAGATGATGCAATTTCTGAACCAGGCAGTGATGCAGCTGCTCAGGATGCTCTCAATACAACCTCTGTAGAATGTGGTGAGGATGGGGGGTGGGAGATGGACTTTTCTCAGCCTTAGCAGAAAGAAGAGACGCTGCTGGGCTTTCTTGGCTATGGAGCTGGTGTTGAGGGACCAGGTGAGATTCTCCACCAGGTGAACACCAAGAAATCTGGTACTCTTAATGATCTTAACGGAGGAGCCGTCAATGTTCAGTGGAGAGCGGTCACTCCGTACTCCCCTCAAGTCAACAACCATCTCTTTTGTTACTTAATGAGTACTTTGCTTCAGTATTCACTACGGAAAAGGATCTTGGCAACTGTAGGGATGACTTACAGTGGTCTGAAAAGCTTGAGCATGTAGATATTAAGGAAGAGGATGTGCTGGAGCTTTTGGAAAGTGTCAAGTTGGATAAGTGACCAGGACCTGACAAGATGTATCCCAGGCTACTGTGGGAGGCGAGGGAAGAGATTGCTGAGCCTCTGGCGGTGATCTTTGATTCATCAATGGGAATGAGAGAAGTTGCGGAGGATTGGATGGTTGCCGATATTGTTCCATTATTGAAGAAAGGGAGTAGAGATAGCCCAGAAATAATAGATAGTGAGTCTTACTTCAGTGATGGTAAGTTGGTGGAGAAGATCCTGAGAGACAGGATTTATGAACATTTGAGAGGCATAATATGATTAGGAATAGTCAGCATGGCTTTGTGAAAGGCAGGTCGTGCCTTACAAACCTGATTGAATTTTTTGAGGATGTGACTAAACACATTGATGAAGGTAGAGCAGTAGATATACTGTATATGGATTTCAGCAAGGCGTTTGACAAAGTATCCCACGCAAGGCTTATTGTAAAAGTAAGGAGGCATGGGATCCAAGGAGAAATTGTTTTGTGGATCCAGAACTGGCTTGCCCACAGAAGGCAAAGAGTGATTGTAGACGGGTCATATTCTGCATGGAGGTTGGTGACCAGTAGTGTGCCTCGGGGATCTGTTCTGTGACCCTTACTCTTTGCAATTTTTATAAATGACCTGGATGAAGAAGTGGAGAGATGGGTTAGTAAATTTACTGATGACACAAAAGTTGGAGGTGTTGTGGATAGTGTGGAGGGCTGTCAGAGGTTACAGTGGGACATTGATAGGATACAAAAATGGGCTGAGAAGAAGCAGATGGAGTTCAACCCAGATAAGTGTGCGGTGGTTCATTTTAGTAGGTCAAATAGGATGGCAGAATATAGTATTAATGGTAAGACTCTTGGCAGTGTGGAGGATCAGAGCAATCTTGGGGTTTGAGTCCAAGACTGTGGCGCAGGTTGACTGTGTGGTTAAGAAGGCATATGGTGCATTGGCCTTCATCAATCGTGGAATTGATTTTAAGAGCCAAGAGGTAATGTTGCAGTTGTATAGAACCCTGGTCAGACCCCACTTGGAGTAATGTGCTCAGTTCTGGTTGCATCACTATAGGAAGGAAGTGAAATCCATAAAAAGGGTGCAGAGGATATTTACAAGGATTTTGCCTGAATTGGGGAGTATGTCTTATGAGAATAGGTTGAGTGAACTTTGGACTCAGTGATGATTCCAATTTCCTTCAACTTACACAAATGCTACTGAACATTCACCACATCTGCAGGAGCCAGTCACTCTCTACTTAGGTACCCAGGGGCTCACTCTCCTTCTGGTGTGACACCGGCTGCCAGCAGCCCTCCGCACTGTCAGTCCCCTTGGGGAATCTGCACCCCCCCCCCCGATTAGCTCCACCATATGGAGTGGGGGGGGGGGTCACACCCGTTGATAACAGCCGAGGCATCTCTGCCACAATCTCCTCTACTGCTTTTTTTGCAGGTTGAATCTGTAGTGAGGAAGGCAACTTCAATTCATTCATTTCACAAGACTAGAATATAAAAGCAGGGATGTAATGTTGAGACTTTATAAACCATTGGTGAATTGAATTGACTTTATTACTTACACCCTTCAAATACATGAAGAGTAAAAATCTTTATATTACATCTCCATTTAAATGTGCAATGTGCAATTTATAATAAATATTATGTACAACAGGATAGTCAATATAACATAGAAATACAGTTGTACAGTTGCCTGAGTTAAGCAGTCTGATGGCCTGGTGGAAGAACTGTCCCAGAGCCTGTTGGTTCTGGCTTTTATGCTATGGTACCATTTCCCAGATGGTAGCAGCTGGAACTTTGTGGTTGGGGTGACTCATTCCCCAATGAGCCTTCGGGCCCTTTTAACACCCCTTTCTTTGTAAATGTCCTGAATAGTGGGAACTTCACATTTACAGATGTGCTGGGCTGTCCACACCATTCTCTGCAGAGTCCTGTGATTGAGGGAAGTACAGTTCTCATACCAGGCAGTGATGCAGCCAGTCAAGGTGCTCTCAATTGTGCCCATATAGAAAGTTCTTATGTTTTGGGGGCCCACACCAAGCTCCTGCAACCATCTGAGGTGAAAGAGGCGCTGTTATGCCTTTTTGACCACACAGCCTGTATGTATAGACCATGTGAGATCCTCAGTGATGTTTATGCTGAGGAACTTAAAGCTGTTAACCCTCTCAACCCCAGATACATTGATGTCAATAGGTGCTAGCCTATCTCCATTCTTCCTGTAGTCCACATCCAGCTCCTTTTTTTTTAGCAACATTGGGGGAGAGGTAGTTTTCTTGACACCATTGTATCAGGGTGATGACTTCTCTGTAGGCTGCCTCATTATTATTTGAGATGAGGCCAATCACTTGAAATATCGTGAGCAGGTTTGGGCCCTTAGAAAGGATGTGCTGAAACTGGAGAGGGTTCAAAGGAGATTCATGAAAATGATTCCAGGATTGAATGGGTTGTCATCTGAAGAGCGTTTGATGGCTCTGGGCCTGTATTCACTAGAATTCAAAAGAATGAGGGGTGGCCTCATTGAAACATTGAATGGTGAAAGGCCTTGATAGAGTGGATATGGAGAGGATGTTTCATGTTGTGGGAGAGTCTAAGACCAGAGGACACAGCCTCAGAATAGAAGAGAGTCTTTTAGATTGGAGATGAGGAGACATTTCTTTAACCAGAAAGCTGTGACTCTGGAATACTTTGCCACAGGCGGTTGTAGAGGCCAAGTCTTTATGTATATTTAAGGCAGAGGCTGATAGGTTCTTGATTGGTCAGGGAAGGAAGGGATACAGGGAGAAGGCAGGAGATTGGGGCTGAGATCCAGCTATGATGAAATAGTGGAGCAGATGCGATGGGCCAAATGGCTTAATTATACTCCTATGTAACTCTTGCTTCACCTAGCGGCTTAATATAGGGGGTGATAACCCCCTGCCTGGCCAAACTTACGAAACCTCATTTGGGTGGATGCTGCACGATGTGTCCTCTGTTATAAACCAGTACCCCAAAATAACAAACAGTACACAAAATGCGATTAAATGATTAAACTTTATAACTCTTACTTTGACTATATGGTTAGTAGAGAAACAAAATTAACAAAAGGGCCCAATCTTATTAAATAGTCTGTGCACAAAGTTAGAGTTCACTCATAGACCGCTCAGTCCCCATCAACCTCTTCCGATTGTCGCTGCCTTTCAGACCCTCGCTCTGAGTCCACCCTGTCCGGCGGTCTACCAAATCTCTCCATTCACATCTTCTCTCTTCATATCTCTCTCTCTCTGGTAAAAGCTTGTGAAATCAACTGCTTCCCAGAATCACAAGACAAGGCAACAAAACCTGATTGGCTAACATGCATCCCACAGTCCTGTTATCTCCAGCCATAACCCAAACATTGCTGCTCCAGAGAAATCGTTACTTCAGCAATGAACATTACAAAGAAGCCATTACATTAGCAGTGAAACCTTACAGCACGTTACAGTTATATCTTATGATCTCAGATCAAGTCCTCATCATTCTAAAGTAGGAGGATTGACAGTCAGAAGTCATGGTCCAATGACATGGATAGGATGAGTGATGAGGTTCAGGGAGTTAGGTACTAAGCTAAAAGATTGTGATCTCTGGATTGCTCTCCATTCCATGTGCTAGTGAAGCCAGAACTAGGAAGATTAGGGCATAAGATTTTTGTATCATTGTACCACAGAAAGTGGGATCAGTACAAAGTGAATGATTTGCACCTGAACTGGGTTGGGGGTGGGGGGTGTGTCGGCAGAACTACTAACGTAGTGAAAAGCTTTGTTAATGCTCTATGGCGGTGTTTACACTATAGTTGCAGGTGGATGGAAACAAAAGTACCAGAACAGATGTTGGTAAGACCTCAGACAAAGTCAGAAATAAAAATGTTGAGCTTGCTGTAACTGGTGTCCTGAACTGCAAATATTTTAATGCAATTAGTATCATAGGAAAGGTGGGTGAGCTCAGGGCTTGGATCAACACCTGGAGTTATGAAGTTGTAGCCATTTGTGAGACTGGGTTGCAGGAGGGGCAGGACTGACTGCTCAATATTCCAGGGTTCAGTTACCTTAGATATGACAGAGCAGGACTGTGATTAAATGGGGGGGGCTGGCGTTACTAGTCAGGGAAAATGTCATGGCAGTGCTCTGTCATGACAGACTAGAGAACTCGACTAGTGAGGTGATATGGGTGGAACTGAGAAATAAGAAAGGTATGACTGTGTTATTGAAGCTATAATAAAGACCACACAACAGTCCAAGGGATTTAGAGGAACAAATTTGGAAAAAAATCACAGGCTATTGTAAGAAACAGAAGGTCATTATAGTAGGTGATTTTAACTTTCCATGTATTAACAGGGAATCCCAAACTGTAAAAGAACTAGGTGAGATAGAGTCTGTCAAATGTGTTCAGGAAATATTTCTTAATCAGTGCACAGAAGTTCTAACAAGAAAGTGTATGAAACTGGATCTGCTATTAGGGAATGGGACAAGGCAGGTTTGTTTGGGGAACACCTTACATCCAGTGATCACAATGCCATTGGAGAATGGCCAACTCTGATGATACCAGAAAGGATCTAGCAAGTGTGGACTGGGACAGGCTGTTTTCTGGCAAAAGTGTACTTGGTAAGTGGGAGGCCTTCAAAAATGCAATTTTGAGAATACAAGGTTTGTATGTGCCTGTCAGAATAAAAGGTAAAGATAACAAGTGTAGGGAACCTAGGTTTTCAAGAGATATTGAGGCCCTAGTTAAGAGAAAAAAGTGAGTTGCATAGCAGGTATTGGCAAGCAGGATCAAATGTTCTTAGGAGAGGAAAGCTGGTTGACTTTCATTTCACCCTTTGTGGAAAGGAGATTCCATCCATTCAGGACCAACCATTTAAGAGCCTCAGGTGATGGTACACAGAGGAGCTGAGAGACACCAAGAGCGTTTAAGAGACAGAAGAACAGATCAGCAGAGGTCTGATGTCTGTCGACAAGTGTGGCTTGCAAGTTGAAGTTGTGGTGCTTGCAGTACAGATTGATGCCACAGATAATGTGGCCATTAACTGTCTATGAAGTGGCAATGTCCCATGTTGAGGCAATGGAACGGAAGATCAACAAGTATGTGAAGAAGTGGCTTGGAGTACCGCGCAGCCTCACTAATATTGCAATCCACAGTACAAGACAAAGCTTGCCATCCCAGTGCAATCCCTTATTGAAGAGGTCAAGGTAGCCAAGGTAGGATCATTCTTGATGCTTCGAGACTCAAAAGACCCTGTCATCAAGAACATCCAGCCGGATGTGAGATCAGGCAGGAAGTGGTCAGCCCGGGCAGCAGTCGATGAGGCAGAATCCAGATTGAAGCACAAGAAGACGGTTGGGGATACCCAGCTGGGCTGCCAGGGAGTTGGATGGACAACCCACAAGTGGTGGACATCTTCTACATGTAAGGTGCGTTGTGAGCTTGTAATGCATGAAATACGAGAGGTAGAAGAAGAGAAGAGGTTAGCTATAGCAGCTGGCCTGACCAAACAAGGGGCTTGGACCTGGTGGGGAAGTGTTGAACAACGACCTCTATCTTGGAATGTGCTGTGGCAGATGGAACTGCTCTGCATTTCTTTTCTATATAGAGCAGTGTACGACCTGCTCCCAACATCTGCCAACCTCAGCACCTGGTATGAAAATAAGACAGACAGGTGTGTTACTTGTGGCGAGAAGGGAACACTTCTGCATATTTTGAGTGCATGCAGTCAGTCTTTCCAGCGGCATGTACACTTGGAGATCTAACAACGTTCTCAAAGTTGTAACAGAAGTGGTTGAGCAGAGAGTACTGCAGCACAGCTTATCTCATGCCCCATGCTGCACAGAACATTGCATACCATTTGTGAAAGAAGGCTCTAAGTCAAGGGTGTACAACGCAGGCCCACAATCAAGCATACTCTCTTCAGCCAATAATTGGTGTGTCAAGGCTGACCTGGATGGGAAAGGCAGTTTCCCGGAGCAAATAGTTTTCACCACATTGCGTCCAGATATAATTGTCTGGTCTGACACCAGTAGAGAAGTGCTTATTGGTGAATTCACAGTCCCCTGGAAAGACAACATCGATGCAGCCCATGAGCGCGAGTTAAGCAAGTATGCAGAATTAAGATCAAAATGCAGAGACAGAGGGTGGAAGGTCTCATGCTATCCATTCGAAGTAGGGTGCCATGGTTTTATTGCGTTCACTTTCCAGAAGTGGCTGCGTGCCCTTGGCTTTACTAGAAGAGAGATCAAGTCAACCAGCAGGGCTGTAGCTGAGGCAGCAGAAGCAGGATCATCATGGGTGTGGAATAAGTACGTCCAGAGGGGCAGATAGTTGGACAGTGTATCCATCTTTTGTAAACTCTTGAGTAGCTGCATAGTTACCTGAAGAGGAGACTATCTGTTGGAAGGAAGCGACCAACAACTCTGATAGAGGCAGATGCCAAGTTGTTAAGCTCACCAGTGGGAGGTGGTGCTTTAATACTGCTGGCCCACCACCTCGAGGGAGTCTTGATCATAAGTGGGCCGAAACTCCTGAAGACAGGTGGCAGATCAACTGATGATCCCACGGATGATAGCTCAGGACTGTTAACATCTTAGTCCATGTGTATTTTCAATTCTAGGCCCTAGTTAAGAGAAAAAAAAAATGAGTTGCATAGCAGGTATTGGCAAGCAGGATCAAATGAATATATGGAGTTACCTTGGAGTATAAGAAATGCAAGAGAACACTTTAGAAAGAAATTATGAAGGCTAAAAGGAGGCATGAAGTTGCTCGAGCAGACAAGGTGAAGGAGAATCTGAAGGGATTCCACAGATATGCTAAGAACAAAAGGATTGTAAGGGACAAAATTGATCCTTTTACAGAATGGTTATCCATGTGGAGCCAAAACAGATGGGGGAGATCAAAAATGAATTCTGTACATATGTATTTACTTGGGAGATGGATATAGAGCCTATTGAAGTGAGGCAAAGCAGCATCAACGTCATTGACCCTGTACAAATTACAGAGAAGGAAATTGTTTGCTGTCCTGAGGTAAATTAGGGTGGATAAATCCCCAGGGACTGACAAGGTGTTTCTTCAGACATTGTGGGAGGCAAGTGCAGAAATTGCAGGGGCACTAGCAGAGATATTTAAATCATCCTTAGTGACAAGGGAGGAAACGTGGTTGCAGGAGGAGTGTGATTGGCAACTAAATATTCCTGGATTTCATTGCTTCATGTGTGATAGAATCGGACGGACAAGAGGGGGAGCTGTTGCATTGCTTGTCAGCGAAAATATTACAACAGTGCTCTGGAAGGATAGAGGGCTCATCTAGGGAGACTATTTGGGTGGAACTGAGGAATGGGAAAGGTGTAGTTACACTTATAGGGGTGTATTATAGACCACCTAATGGGGAGCGAGAATTGGAGGAACAAATTTATAAAGAGATAGCAGATATTTGTAGTAAGCACAGGGTTGTGAATGTGGGAGATTATAATTTTCCACACATAGACTGGGAAGCCCATACTGTAAAAGGGATGGATAGTTTGGAGTTTGTAAAATGTGTGCAGGATAGTTTTTGCAACAATACATAAGGGTACCAACTAGAGAAGGGGCAGTGTTGGATCTCCTGTTAGGGAATGAGATAGGTCAGGTGATGGAGGTACGTGTTGGGGAGCACTTCCGGTCCAGTAATCACAAGGCAATTAGTTTCAATATAATTATGGAGGAGGATAGGACCGGACCCAGGGTAGAGATTTTTGTTTGGAGAAAGGCTAACTTTGAGGAGTTGTGAAAGGATTTAAAAGGAGTGGATTGGGACAATTTGTTTTATGGGAAGGATGTAATAGAGAAATGGAGGTCATTTAAAGGTGAAATTTTGAGGGTAGAGAATCTTTATGTTCCTGTTAGGTTGAAAGGAAAGGTTAAAAGTTTGAGAGTGCCATGGTTTTCAAGGGATATTGGAAACTTGGTTCAGAAAAGGAGGGAGATCTACAATAAATATAGGCAGTATGGAGTAAATGAGGTGCTCGAGGAATATAAAGAATGTAAAAGGAATCTTTAGAAAGAAATTAGAAAAGCTAAAATAAGATATGAGGTTGCTTTGGCAAGTAAAGTGAAAATAAATCCAAAGGGTTTCTACAGTTATATTAATAGCAAAAGGATAGTGAGGAATAAAATTGGTCCCTTAGAGAATCAGAGTGGACAGCTATGTACGGAGCCAAAACAGATGGAGGAGATTTTGAACAATTTCTTTTCTTCGGTATTATAGGCCTATAAGTTTGATGTCAGTGCTGAGTAAGTTAATAGAAAGTATTCTTATAAATGGTATATATAATTACCTGGATAGACAGGGTCTGATTAGGAACAGTCATCATGGATTTGTGCGTGGAAGGTCATGTTTGACAAATCTTACTGAATTTTTTGAAGAGGTTACTAATAAAGTTGACAAGGGTAAAGCAGTGGATGTTGTCTATGTGGACTTCGGTAAGGCCTTTGTCAAGGTTCCGAATGGAAGGTTAGTTAGGAAGGTTGAATCGTTAGGTACTAATATTGAAGTACAAATGTTTGTAGTAAAATGGATTCAACAGTGTCTGGATGGGAAATGCCAGAGGGTATTGGTAGATAACTGTTTGTCGGGTTGGAGACCGGCCGGTGGCCGGTGTGCCACAGGGATCTGTACTGGGTCCAATGTTGTTTGTAATATACATTAATGATCTGGATGATGGGATGGTAAATTGGATTATTAAGAATGCAGATGATACTAAGATAGGTGGTGGTGTGGATAATGAAGAAGGTTTTCAAAGCTTGCAGAGAGATTTAGGCCAATTAGAAGAGTGGGCTGAAAGATTGCAGATGGAATTTAATGCTAATAAGTGTGAGGTGCCACATTTTGGTAGGACTAATCAAAATAGGACATACATGGTAAATGGTAGGGCATTGAAGAATGCAGTAGAACAGAGTAATCTAAGAATAATGGTGCATAGTTCCCTGAAGGTAGAATCTCATGTGGATAGGGTGGTGAAGAAAGCTTTTGGTATGTTGGCCTTTATAAATCAGAGCATTGAGTATAGTAGTTGGGATGTAATGTTAAAATTGTACCAGGCATTGGTAAGGCCAAATTTGGAGTATTGTGTACAGTTCTGGTCACCGAATTATAGGAAAGATGTCAACAAAATAGAGAGAGTACAGAGAAGATTTACTAGAATGTTACCTGGGTTTCAGCACCTAAGTTACAGAGAAAGGTTGAACAAGTTAGGTCTTTATTCTTTGAAGTGTAGAAGGTTGAGGGGGGACTTGACAGAGGTATTTAATTATGAAGGGTGATAGAGTTGACGTGGATAGGCATTTTCCATTGAGAGTAAGGGAGGTTCAAACAAGAGGACTTGAGTTGAGAGTTAGGGGGCAAATGTTTAGGGGTAACACAAGGGGGAATTTATTTACTCAGAGAGTGGTAGCTGTGTGGAATGAGCTGCCAGTAGAAGTGGTAGAGGCAGGTTCAATATTGTCATTTAAAGTAAAATTGGATCAGTATATGGACAGGAAAGGAATGGAGGGTTATGGTCTGATTGCAGGTTGGTGGGACTAGGTGAGAGCAAATGTTTGGCATGGATTAGAAGGGCCAAGATAGCCTATTTCCGTGCTGTAATTGTTATATGGTTATATGGTTACCAGAGGACTGGAGGATAGCCAATATTATTCTGCTGTTTAAAAAAGACTCTGAACAGAAACCAGAAAATTACAGGCAGGTGAGTCTGACATCATTTGTGGGAAAGTTATTGGAAGCTATTCTAAAGGACAATATATATGAATATTTGGATAGGACATAGAGACATAGAAAACCTACAACACAATACAGGCCCTTTGGCCCACAAAGCTGTGCTGAACATCCCCTTACCTGAGAAATTACCTAGGGTTACCCAGGTTACCTAGGGTTACTCTATTTTTGTGAGTTCCATATACCTGTCCAGGAGTGTCTTAAAAGACCCTATTGTATCCACCTCCACCATTGCCGCTGGCAGCCCATTCCACACACTCACCACTCTCTGTGTGAAAAACCTACCCCTGACATCCCCTCTGTACCTACTTCCAAGCACCTTAAAACTGTGCTCTGTCATGCTAGCCAGTTCAGCCTTGGGAAAAAAGTCTCCGAATATCCACATGATCAATGCCTCTCATCATCTTATACACCTCTATTAGGTCACCTCTCATCTTCCGTCACTCCAAGGTAAAAAATTCAAGTTCACTCAACCTATTCTCATAAGGCCTGCTTCCCAATCCAGGCAACATCCTTGTAAATCTCTTCTGCACCCTTTCTATGGTTTCCAATTCCTTCCTATTGTGAGGCGACCAGAACTGAGCACAGTACCCTAAGTGGGGTCCTATATAACTGCAACATTACCTCCTGGCTCCTAAACTCAATCCCATGGTTGATGAAGGCAAATGCACCGTGAGCTTTCTTAACCACAGAGTCAACTTGCGCAGCAGTTTTGAGTGTCCTATGGACTTGGACCCCAGGATCCCTCTGATCCTCCACACAAGAGTCTCTCCATTAATACTATAACATAACATAAGAACATAAGAAATAGGAGCAGGGGTAGGCCATCTGGCCTGTTGAACCTTCTGCACCATTCAATAAGATCATGGCTGATCTGGCCATGGACTCATCTTCACCTACCTGCCTTTTCCCCATAACCCTTAACTATGCAAAAATCTATCCAACCTTGTCTTAAATATCTTTACTGATATAGTCTCCTCTGCTTCACTGGGCAGAGAATTCCATAGATTCACCACTCTCTGGAAAAGAAGTTCCTCCTCATCTCTGTCCTAAATCTACTCCCATGAATCCTGAGGCTATGTCCCCTAGTTCTATTCTCACTTACCAGTGGAAACAATTTTCCTGCTTCTATCTTATCTATCCCTTTCATAATTTTATATGTTTCTATAGAAATCTTTTCATTCATCTGAATTCCAGCGAGTACAGTCCCAGGTGACTCAATCTCTCCTCATCATCTAACCCCCTCATCTCTGGAATCAACCTGGTGAACCTCCTCTGTACCACCTCCAAAGCCAGTATATCCTTCCTCAAATAAGGGGACCAAAACTGCACACAGTACTCCAGGTGTGGCCTCACCAGTACCCTGTACAGTTGCAGCATGACCTCTCTGCTCTTAAATTCAATCCCTCGAGCAATGAAGACCAACATTCCATTTGCCTTCTTGATAGCCTGCTGCACCTGTGATTCATGCACAAGCACTCCCAAGTCCCCCTGCACAGTAGCACGCTGCAATATTTTACCATTTAAATAATAATCTGCTCTTCGATTTTTCCTTCCAAAGTGGATGACCTCACATTTACCAAGGCTGTACTCCATCTGCCAGACCCTTGCCTACTCACTTAACCTATCTATATCTCTCTGCAGACTTCCCGTATCTTCTGCACTATTTGTTTTTCCACTCGATTAGTATCATCAGTAAACTTAGATACCCTACACTCGGTCCCCTCTTCCAGATCGTTAATGTATATCATGAACAGTTGCAGGCCCAGCACTGACCCCTGTGACACACCGCTCACCACTGATTGCCAACCAGAGAAACACCCATGTATCCCAACTCTCTGCTTTCTATTAGTTAACCAAACCTCTATCCATGCTAATACATCACCCCAACTCTATGCATCCTTATCTTATGGATAAGTCTTTTATGTAGCACCTTATCGAATGCCTTCTGGAAGTCCGATTAAACAATGTCCATCTGTTTCCCTCTATCCACTGGCTTACTATATCCTCAAAGAACTCCAGTAAGTTGGTTAAACAGGACCTGCCTTTGCTGAATCCATGTTGCGTCCGCCTGATGGATCCATTTCTTTCCAGATGCCTCACTATTTCTTCTTTAATGTTAGCTTCAAGCATTTTTCCAACTACAGATGTTAAACTAACTGACCTGCCTTTTTGCCTACATCCTTTTTTGAACAGTGGTGTAGCATTCATCATCTTCCAATCCACCAGGACCTGTCCAGAGTCCAGAGAAATTTGGTAAATTATCACCAAAGCCTCTACTATAACTTCTGCCATTTATTTCCGTACCCTGGGATGCATTCCATCAGGACCAGGAGACTTGTTTATCTTCCAGCGCATAACTTTGCTCAGCATCACCTCTTCAGTGACTGCTATTGTATCGAGGTCCTCACCTTCCATCACATCCTTAATATCTCTCTTTGGCATGTCAGACATTTAGAACCACACAAAATAGTCATTTAAAGCCTCTGCCTGCAATTTCCTCATTATTCAATATCAATTCCTCCTTCTCATCCTCCAAGGGACTATTCTAAGTTGGCTAAATCATGGTTCACTTTAGCCACTCTTTTCCACTTTATATAATTATAAAAACTTTTACTATCCATTTTTATATTTTGTGCTAGTTTATTTTCATAATCTTGCTTGCCTTTCTTCATTGCTCACCTAATGGTTCTTTGTTGCTTTTTAAAGTTTTCGCAGTCTTCCAGTTTCCCACTACTCTTGGTGATTTTGTACGCATGAGCTTTTAGTTTGACGCCTTCTTTTATTTCCTTAGTTATCCAAGACTGTCTCTACACCCTTACTGTTCATGCTTTTTATGGGGATATACTTTGGTTGAGCATGGTGTAAAATATCTTTGAAAGTCTTCCACTGTTCCTCAACTGTCCCACCATATAGCCTGTGCTCCCAGTCTACACTAGCCAAATCCTCCCTCATCCCATTGTAGTCTCCAATACATTGGTATAATTCACTGGTTTTAGATCAAACTATTGCACCCTCTATTTGTATGAGAAACTCAGTCATACTGTGATCACTCTTTCCAAAAGGATCCCTAACTACAAAATCACTAATTTTACCTGTCTCATTGCACAAGATCAGGTCTAAGATAGCACATTCCCTTGTAGCCTCAGAAACATGCTTTGTAGCCTCAGGAACATGCTGTTCAAGTAAGCATTCTATGGAACCTCTTCAAGACTGCCTCAACCAATTTGATTCACCCAATCTAAAAGCAATGATGTAAGAATGGAGATGAAGAGAATTTCTTTAACCAGAGAGAGGTGAAACTCTGGAATTCTGTGCCACAGACAGCTGTGGAAGCTAACTCTTTATATATATTTAAGGCAGAGGTTGATAGATTCTAGATCAGTGAGGGCATGAAGGGATGAGGGGAGAAGGCAGGAGATTGGGGCTGAGAGGAACATTGGATCAGCCATGATGAATTGGCAGAGCAGACTCGATGGGCCAAATGGCCCCATTCTGCTCCTATATCTCATGATCTTCTGAACTAATAAATCTGATTCTGATTATCTTTATTCTTTAGAATGTAGAAGATTGAGAAGAAATTTGACTTATACAAAATTATGAAGGATATAGATAGGGTTTAAGGGGAACATGAGTGGAAACATCTTCACTCAGAAGGTCGAGAGAAGGTTTTACAAGTGGTGTATGCTTGATTTAAGGGAAGGTTAGATAGGTACATGGAGAGTAGGGGTATGGAGGGCTATGGTTCCAGTGCAGGTTGATGGGAATAGGCAGTTTAAATAGTTTTTGTATGGATTAGACAGGTCAAAGAGCCTGTTTCTGTGTGGTTTCTATGATGCAGGTAACTAGCCCAATGTTGTATCAGCACACAGGAGGGAGCCAAAACTAGGCTGAGTGGTGCCATAACAACCACCTCTCACTCAATGTCACTGAGACCAAGGAACTGATAGTAAACTTCAGGAGAGGGGAAAACAGCAATCCATTAGTCAGTAATTATTGGAGGATCAGACATAACTTTAAATTCCTGTGTGCCACTATCTCAGAGGACCTGTCCTGGCCCCATCACGTAAGTATTATAGAGAAGGAAGCACGACAGTGCCTCTGCTTCCTTAGGAGTCTGCGAAGGTTTGGCATGTCATCGAAAACTTTGGCAAACTTCTATAGCTGTGTGGTGGAAAGTGCGTTGATTGTCTACAGTTGTGATATGGGAACACCAATGTCTTTGAACGGAAAATTTCCCATAGATGCTGCCCGGCCTGCTGAGTTCCTCCAGCATTTTGTGTATATTGCTTGGATCTCCAGCATCTGCAGATTTTCATTAGCTTGTGAGCGACCTTGATGTGGTTTGAGCTGAATCTGGTAGCGGACTCAGCACACAGCCCGAGAGGGCACCAGTTCTCAGCGTGATAGAGCTCGAGATGTTGGGTGCCAAGAATAGTTTACCCACGAGGCTTAAAGGAATGATTATGTTAAACACCGAGCTAAAGTCGATGAACAACATCCTGGCGTATGGGGCATCGCTTTCTTTGGTGAGACAGGACAGCGTGAACAGCCGACTAGTGCGGAAGTACCTGCAATTACAGACAAAGAACAGCCAAGCCGTGCCGTTCCGTTCCGTTCCCTCCCTCCCTCCGCCACCCTTATCGCATCATCAACACCCTCTCGCTCCCAACCAATAAGAAGAGGGCGGATGGGCGGGACCCTCCGGGGATTCTGGGAGCGCTCGCTGGTTATAAGTGGTAGCCGGCGTGACTCCGCTCTCTCCGCTGCTGGCTCTGCAGATTCCGAGCGTTTTCTGCTGCCGTCTTGTTGCCGTTGCCCTTGTCTCCCAATCATGTCTGACAAGCTCCCCTACAAAGTCGGTAAGGACGGGTTCGGCACCGACCTATCGGCCCTGTGGTTGCGGTCTGGTGTCCGGGATCGCGGGTGGGGATGAGTCCGCTGTTGTGGAGAGCTAGGCAACTTTTTATAAGTGGCTTGTGAATATTTGCAGTGACCAATGTTCAGCAGGTAAGGGATAGAGAGGTAGATTGGGGGCATATATTTTTTCAGTCTGAGTTTTCATTTGACCTGTGTATATTCTTCAGTGGTTATGCTTCCTATATTGTGCTGACATAAGGCGCTTTCAGAAAGAGTGGAGGAACGAGGCTGCAGGTGTTGCAATCTGATGCAATGAACAATCGGCAGGTTGAATACAATCTGTTCTGAGGGTGAGGAATTCTTGATATTTGTTCAAGTGACAGCCCTAAATCGGAGCTAAGCGTGTAGAGTGAAGTTAGATACCTGGGCTGGGGAAGGTATTTGGAACGTTAGCCTTCACTATTTAAAAAATTAAGTGCTAAGTCGCTGAAGTTGTACTAGAAGCTGCTGAAGCTGTCCGTGGAGCTCTTTGAACAAATATGGTGAAGTGATAAGAAAATGTCATTAAACTGGAAAGCAGGTTGACAAGAAAGTTGCTGGGGTTTGATGCCTGAGTTATTAGGTGAAGTTGAGCAGGTTAGAATGTTATTCTTTGTGTAGGGGACTGAGGGTGTCCCTGTAGGTGTACGTAACCTTGCGAGGCTTTGAAAAGATGATTACTCTGTTGCTTACCCAGGGGTAAGAATCAAAAGCAGAGTGCTGTGATTTAAGTGAGGGGGGGGACAGATTTAATCATGATTTGAGGTGAAACTGCTTGACATGGGTGGTGAGTGAAGAAGTAAATATTATTATATAACCATATAACAATTACAGCACGGAAACAGATCATCTCGGCCCTTCTGGTCCGTTCAGAACGCTTACACTCACCAAGTCCCACTGACCTGCACTCAGCCCATAGCCCTCCATTCGTTTCCTGTCCATATACCCATCCAATTTTACTTTAAGTGACAATACTGAACCTGCCTCTACCACTTCTACTGGAAGCTCGTTTCACACAGCTACCACTCTGAGTAAAGAAATTCCCCTGGTGTTAAACTTTTACCCCCTAACTCTCAACTCATGTCCTCTTGTTTGAATCTCTCCTACACTCAATGGAAAAAGCCTATCCACGTCAACTCTATCTATCCCCCTCATAATTTTAAATACCTCTATCAAGTCCCCACTTAACCTTCTACACTCCAAAGAATAAAGGCCTAACTTGTTCAACCTTTCCCTGTAACTTAGGTGTTGAAACCCAGGTAACATTCTAAATCTTCTCCGTACTCTCTCTATTTTGTTGACATCTCTCCTATAATTTGGTGACCAGAACTGTACGCAATACTCCAAATTCAGCCTTACCAATGCCTTGTACAATTTTAACATTACATCCCAACTCCTATACTCAATGCTCTGGTTTATAAGGGCCAGCATACCAAAAGCTTTCTTCACAAAATAAAAACAAAATGCTGGCAGAACTCAGCAGGCTAGACTGCATCTATGGGAGGAGGTAGTGACGACGTTTTGGGCCGAAACCTTTCATCAGGAGGGTTTCTTCACAACCCTATCCACATGAGATTCCACCTTCAGGGAACTATACACCATTACTCCTAGATCACTCTGTTCTACTGCATTCTTCAATGCCCTACCATTTACTATGTATGTCCTATTTGGATTATTCCTACCAAAATGTGGCACCTCACACTTATCAGCATTAAACTCCATCTGCCATCCCTCAGCCCACTCTTCTAACTGGCCCAAATCTCTCTGCAAGCTTTGAAAACCTACTTCATTATCCACAACACTACCTATCAACACAATCTGCATACTTACTAATCCAGTATACCACCCCATCATCCAGATCATTAATGTATATGACAAACAACATTGGACCCAGTACAGATCCCTGAGGCACACCACTAGTCACCGGCCTCCAACCTGACAAACAGTTATCCACCACTACTCTCTGGCATTTCCCATCCAGCCACTGTTGAATCCATTTTACTACTTTAATATTGCAAACCCCATTTCCAGAAAAGTTGGGATATTATTCAAAATGCAATAAAAACAAAAATCTGTGATATGTTAATTCACGTGAACCTTTATTTAACTGACAAAAGTACAAAGAAAAGCTTTTCAACTTAATTGTATTTTGTAAATATGCACAAATTTAGAATTTGCTGGCTGCAACACACTCAACAAAAGTTGGGACAGAGGCATGTTTACCATTGTGTTACATCATCTTTCCTTTTAATAACACTTTTTAATCATTTTGGAACTGAGGATACTAATTGTGGTAGATTTTCAATTGGAAACTTTGTCCATTCTTGCTTGATAGAAGACTTCAGCTGCTCAACAGTCTGTGATCTCCGTTGTCTGATTCTCCTCTTCATGATGCGCCATACATTTTCAATAGGAGATAGATCTGGACTGGCAGCAGGCCAGTCAAGCGCACACACTGTGTCTATAAAGCCACGCTGTTGTAGCCTGTGCAGAATGTGGTCTGGCATTGTCCTGCTGAAGTAAGCATTGATGTCCCAGGAAGAGACGTCGCCTTACAACATATGTCTCTCTAAAATCCTAATATACGCCTCAGAATCAATGGTACCTTCACATACATGCAACTCACCCATGCCGTGGGCACTGATGCACTCCCAAACCATCACAGATGCTGGCTTTTGCACCTTCCGCTGATAACAAGCAGGATGGTTGTTTTCATCTTTGGCATGGAGAACTCGACACCCCTTTTTTCTGAAAACTAGCTGAAATGTGGACTCATCTGACCATAGCACACGATTCCAAAGTCTTTCGGTCCATCTGAGATGAGCTTGGGCCCAGAGAACTCGCCAGTGTTTCTGCATAGAGTTGATGTATGGCTTCCTCCTTGCATAATACAGTTTCAAGTTGCATTTCTGGATGCAGTGACGGACTGTGTAAGTGATGGTTTTCCGAAGTACTCCCAAGCCCAGGTGGCTATAATTGTTACAGTAGCATGACGGTTTCTTAGGCAGTGCAGCCTGAGGGCTGGAAGATCACACGAATTCAACAGTGGTTTCAGAGCTTGCTCTTTATGCATAGTGGGGTGTGTCAGGAATGGTCAGGAGGAAGAGTATAGGAAACTGATACAAGACTTTGTGATATGGTGCAACTCAAACTACCTGCGTCTCAATATCACCAAGACCAAGGAGATGGTGGTGGACTTTAGAAGACCTAGGCCTCATATGGAGCCAGTGATCATTAATGGAGAATGTGTGGAGCAGGTTAAGACATACAAGTATCTGAGAGTGCAGTTAGACGAGAAGCTGGACTGGACTGCCAACACAGATGCCCTGTGCAGGAAAGCACAGAGTCGACTGTACTTTCCTCAGAAGGCTGGCGTCATTCAATGTTTGTAGTGAGATGCTGAAGATGTTCTATCGGTCAGTTGTGGAGAGCGCCCTCTTCTTTGTGGTGGCGTGCTGGGGAGGCAGCATTAAGAAGAGGGACGCCTCACATCTTAATAAGCTGGTAAGGAAGGCGGGCTCTGTCGTGGGCACAGAACTGGAGAGTATGACATCGGTGGCAGAGAGGAGGGCGCTGAGTAGGCTACGGTCAATTATGGAAAACCCTGAACATCCTCTGCACAGCACCATCCAGAGACAGAAGCAGCTTCAGCGGCAGGTTGCTGTCAATGCAATGCTCCTCAGACAGGATGAAGAGATCATTACTCCCCAACGCCATTCGGCTTTACAATTCAACCACCAGGGGCAAGACATGTTAAAGTGCTGGGGTTAGGACTGAGCTTAAGTTACCACTCAATACACTTTAGTAAACTATTTAAGAACTTTTAAAAAGCTATTTATTAATGCTTTTTGGGAGGGTGATTTTAGATGCATATCATATTTATACTGAGTTAAATACTGTATGTAATTAGTTTTGCTACAATAAGTGTATGGGACACTGGAAAAATGTTGAATTTCCCCTTGGGGATGAATAAAGTATCTATCTATCTATCTAAATGTCTCTGAATCTTTTCACAATATTATGTACTGTAGATGTTGAAAGACCTAAATTCTCTGCAATTTTGCTTTTGGGAATGTTCCTTTTGAACTGACTAATAATTCTCATGAATTTTGGCACAAAGGGATGAGCCACGACCCATCCTTGCTTGCAAAGACTGAGCCTTTGATGGACGCTACTTTTATACCCAGTCATGATACCTCACCTGCTACCAATTAGCCTGCTTAATGTGGAGTCTTCCAAACCGGTGTTATTTGAATATTCTGTGCACTTTTCAATCTTATTTTAACTCTTGTTAAAACTTGTCCCAACTTTTGTTGAGTGTGTTGCAGCCATCAAATTCTAAATTTGTTTATATTTACAAAATACAATTAATTTGGTCAGTAAAACTATTGAAAATCTTTTCTTTGTACTTTTGTCAGTTAAAGGTTCACGTGAAATAACATATCACAGATTTTTGTTTTTATTGCATTTTGGAAAATATCCCAACTTTTCTGGAAATGGGGTTTGTAATATGTAACAATTGAACCTTTCTAACTAACCTTCCATGTGGAACCTTGTCAAAGGCCTTACTGAAGTCCATATAGACAACATCTGGAGTTTTATCAATAGCATGATATTTTCTATATTGTATCAAATCAAAGCAATCTAAAGCTTTTGTCATAGCATATAGAATTGCAGTACAATAATTCAAATGTGGGGTTCCACACAGCCATAACCATTTGGTTGTAAAATGAATATATTTAATCAGATTGCTTTCCATACTTGCATAACCTATTAATAACCATAATAATTTTCCAAGTCTTCGACATCTTCATCTGAACTTTCCACACTCTCTGCCTGGTTCTCACAGTCTGCCAGTCTACACATGTCAGTACACCTGAGGCCATTTGCAACACACATACATCTTGAGAGTGAACATTTTTTGGACAGTTACAGGTCAGTAGATCCAGGACGGCATCGGGTGCTGGCTGGCCTTCCATCCAGTGCACCACCAACTGTTCAGCTTCCTTTTCTCTCTCCATCTTCCATCCTCTGCCAACAAGGCTTGGCACTTGTGAGTCCTTCTCCAAACATCTTCTCCATACACCAGCCTTGGTAGTTGGCTTGCTGTGCATGTTTTGTTAAGCAGTCCGTGCATGGTGGGGGTTGATGACTTTTGATTTCACCTTTTTTGGCACAGAAAAGGTGATACCTGAGCTCATTGACCTCTGTGGTTGATGCTTTTGGGGCATACAGGAGACATGTGAATGCCTCCAGTATGTCCATCAGTTCTTGGGAGAGGTCCCATTCCTGATCCAACTCTAAGAATGTGTCCTGAGTTTCTTTGTTACTGGTCAGAAGCTTTAGGGCACTTGTTTTCCCTTTGCCTGCAAAAGTGCTTAGTGTCATATCCTATATATGCGTGCAACCTGATGAGAACCCTACAGGGAGTCAGCAGGAGGTGAGCACTGTTTCAGATTCGCTCTATAACCTTTACTTTTTTTAACCTATGATTACCCTTATTTAACTAACTTTTACCTACACCAAAAGATTTTTGCTACTTTTTTGGACTTACCTTTAAGAGTTTATTGTGAATTTTGAAGAAATGAATACAGAAATGGTTCTTAGATCTTAAGGGCGAGAACTTGGGAAAGACTCTAACGGGAACGGGAAGAAGAAAAAGACCGATCCTAAGTGCACTGAATTAACTTATGAAATGTTATTGGAGGTTTTAAATGAAAAATTTGAAGAATGACGACAAATTTTCAAACAAGATATAAAAGCCTTTCAGGATTATATGGATAAGACGGATTCAGTTAACCAGCAGCAAGCTTTAATCGCAACTTTGCAAGAGGATGCTCGGAAGCGAGACTTGATAATCGAAAAACTGGAGCAGAAATTATCTTTGACGATTAAACAGGTGGAAACACTTAAAGCCAAGAGTGTCGACTTTGAGAATCGGTCCAGAAGACAGAACTTACATATACTCGGTCTCCCGGAAGGTATTGAACAAGGGGACCCCTCGAAGTACTTTGCTCAACTTTTAAAAGATGCGTTCCCTTCTGTATTCCCAGACAATCCTCCGTTACTCGATCGCGCTCACAGAATTATGCGTCGATTACCAAGTGCTTCAGCTAAACCACCGGTTGTGATTGTCCGTTTTCATTATGTGCATGTTAAAGAGCAGCTTATTTGTGTGGCTCGGCGTGTAGGGATGGTCAAATTTTAAGAATTCAATTTTCAATTAGTGGAGGATTTTAGTCCAGAAGTAATGAAGGCAAGGCTTTTTAAAACCTCTGATGTCCGAATGTTATGAGAAAAATCTAAAACCTGCACTCTTATACCCTGCGAAGCTCAGAATCTCGCCTCCCAGTGCATCTCGGCATGTTTTTTTCTCTACATCTGAAGCGAGAAGCTTTCTGAATGAGAACTTCCCTACTGCTGCGGATTCTCATCTCTTATAAATGAGTGATTTTGATCGTTGCAAGATGGTTTTTGTTTCCAAAACCAGATTTTGTTTCTGGCTATTGGTGTAGATTTATTCTATACTCTAGTTAAAGTTTTTTTTGGTGTACTAATCTTTTTATTTCACTTACTTCAATCACTGTACTTTAGCTTTTGTCATTACTATTAATCCTTCGAAGGTGAATTTTTTTTTACTAAGATGGCGGTTTCTTCTCTAAAATATTTTTGGCTTTTTTTTTGATTTCGCCATTTTTTTCTCGTCTTCTTCCTATAATGCATTTCTTATCACAGTTTAATTTTTTTTTGGTTTGTTTGGGTTTTAACCTGATTTATAAGTTACTAGTGATTATATTATTTTTGTTTTTTTTACTAGCAATTATATTAAGAAGTTTGGTTTTAGTATAGTGATTATTATTTCTTTAGAGTTTGGGTGGATCTTTTTTAGTCTTTGTATATGGAGTTGCCTTCTGCTGATATGGGGGTAGATTTAGTTTCATTTCTCTTTTTTCCCAGCCTTTTCCTGGCTCGGGAGGTCTTTTCTCCTCTTGGGTGGGGGGGTCTTTTTCTAAACCTTATGTTCTTTACATCAGTTTTTTTTAGTTTCTTCATTTGGGCTGACTTTAAGCTACTAAAATGTCCGCGATGTCGTCACTTCTGGGCCCGCCCCTTATTTTTGTTCCTCTTCCGGTGCATGAGTTCATAATTTGGTTAACCCTTTATATACCAAAGGGTTGATTTCAGAAATATGGCTCAGACCATTAATTTTGTCTTTTGGAATACTAATGGCTTAAACCATCTGATTAAACGGAAAAAGATTTTCAAAGTATTCCAAAGACTCAATGTACATATTATTTTTGTACAAGAAACTAATGTGAGGAAAGAGGACAATTATTGCTTTTTTAGGTTTTGGAGGGGTCAACAATACCATTCGAATTCAAATGCTAAAGTAAAGGGAGTTTCAATTTTTATTGACTCCTCTATTGCATTTGTCCAACACGATATCTTTTCGGATCCGAATGGTAGATTTTTGTTAATTACTGGCTTTTTAACAAAAAGGTTGCTATGGTTAATGTTTATGCTCCAAATGTGGATTGTCCCGATTTTCTTTTTAAGTCTTTATTTACTTTTCTACCTAATCTAAATGAATATAAGTTAATAATGGGTGGTGACTTTAATTGTTGTTTAAATCCTTTGTTGGACAGATCTTAATAAGTCGGCCACCTATATTAACTCTTTTTTGACTGATAATGGAATTTTTGTTATTTGGAGATTTCATCATTCTAAGGACAAAGAGTTTTCATTTTTCTCACATGTTTATCATTCCTACTCAAGGATTGTTTATTTTTTTATTGACTCTTGTTTTATTCCATCGGTAATTGGTTGTAATTATGATATTATAGCCATCTCTGACCATGCTCCATTAAAACTTTCTATTAAATTTACGGATACAGCTTCTAGTGCTAGACAATGGCGATTTGATTCTACCTTACTGCAAGATCCGGATTTTATTAAATTTATGAAGGAACAGATCAATTTCTTCTTTTCAACTAATTCCACGGATGATATTTCTTGTGGAACACTTTGGGACACTTTTAAAGCATATATACATGGACAGATTATCTCTTTCTCTGTTGGTCTGAGAAAACGCATTAAGAAGGAAACTCTTTTATTGGTTGATAAAATTAAAGAGATTGACAAGAAATATTCGACTACTCCTAGTAAGGAGCTTTACAAACAAAGGGTTGAACTTCAAATGGAACATAGTTTATTACTTACATCTTCGATTGAAAATCAATTAATGAAAACAAGATCTGATTTTTATATACATAGTGCTAAATCGGGTAAACTGTTAGCTAGTCAATTGAAGAATGCTTTGGTTAAACGTCAAATTACTAAGATTCGGGGTTACTAAGATAAAGGGGTTATTTCCTCTATGAATTCTGGGAAGGCACCAGGTCCAGATGGGTATACAGTAGAATTTTTAAAATGTTTCTCCATTACTCTTTCTCCTTGTTTATTCAGGTGTTACGTATCCCGTAACTGGATAACTAACCAGCAAAGATAGAGAGGTCCGTTGAAGTCTGATGTCACTATTTCCAAACGTTTTTATTTATAAAGGGGCACAAAAGTAAGGTTAATACAAACATTCAGATAATGCACGTCATCAATACTCAATCTAAAGCGCGGGTATAGTAATAATCATCATTAAGAAGTGAGCTCTACTGTTGTCTAGGGGTTAATAGATTGTCCGATGGAAATATAAAAGTCACTCAGAAGTCTGCAGACTTTAGCCTTCCGGGGAATCGCCGGGTTTCACGTGTTTTAGAGGGATCGGTGAAAAACGGAAAAACTTGCCCGGGTCTTTATGAAGCCACTCCGTTAAATCAGGGGAGCATTGTTTCCCCGTTGTTAGTTCGAAGTCCTTCTCGGTATTATCAGCCACCTGCTCCCCAGGCAAAGGAGTTAGGAGCGCACGTGGCGTTGAGTGGCTTCCAGCTATTACGGGAGCACACTGAGCGAGGGTGTCCTTCAGGTGCGTCGCTGGGGTACTGCCTCCTGCAGTCTCCTTTTATCTTGACTTGCAGAGTTGTAGATGTTCATCAAAGTAGGGTGATACAATCCCCACCCCCACATTGCCCGAGGGTGTCCATATCCATGGTAGCTGTCACGTAGCAGGGACCTGCACGTCACACAGGTGCCTCTAAGAACAATGGCCGAAACCGTTGCATTGTCTCTCACTTCCTGGGTCCAAGACCCGAATTAATAGCGATCTTGCGATTCTCCAGAAGGAGGGGGCTGCTCCAGCCCCTTCGGCCCCTCAGAGCTGTGGTACATTCATAACACAGGGTTTTTGAAGAAGCAATTAGATTGGGTAATCTGCCACAATCTTTTTATAGAGCTTCCATTTCTTTAATATTGAAGAAAGATAAAGACCCTACTGACTGTGCATCCTATAGACCAATATCTTTATTGAATGTAGATTCCAAGATCTTTTCCAAGTTACTGGCATCCAGGCTGGAGAAGGTATTACCTCAAATTATCTCGGAAGATCAAACTGGTTTTATTAAAAATCGCTATTCTTTTTTCAATGTTAGGAGATTATTGAATATTGTTTATACTCCTTCACATAGCACTTCAGAATGTGGCATTTCACTAGATGCAGAGAAAGCATTTGATAGAGTTGAATGACAATACTTATTTACTGTGCTTGAGAAGTTTAATTTTAGTCCGACATTCATTTCCTGGATTAAACTGATATATCATACTCCAGTAGCCTTGGTGCTAACTGACAATCAAAGATCTCCCTTTTATCGTTTATTTCGGGGTACTAGACAAGGCTGTCCTCTTAGTCCATTATTATTTGATATTGCTTTAGAACCCTTGGCAATTGCTATCAGAGAATCACAGAACATTTTTGGCATTAATCGTGGGACGGATATACATAAGCTATCGTTATATGCAGATGATTTATTATTATTCTGATCCTGAGAAATCCATTCCTGCAGTTATATCATTGTTGGCTCAATTTAGTAATTTTTCCGGGTATAAATTAAATCTTAATAAGAGTGAATTGTTTCCTTTAAATAGACAGGTTCCAATTTATGCAAATTTACCTTTTAAATTAGTTAATGACTCTTTTATTTACTTGGGGATTAAAATCACAAAAAACTATAAGAACTTATTTAAGGTTAATTTTTTACCCCCAATCGATCAGATTAAATGTTTGTTTACTAAATGGTCACCAGTATCTTTATCTCTGATAGGTCGGATTAATGCTATTAAGATGGTTACCTTACCCAAGTTTTTATATATATTTCAAGCGGTACCGATTTTTATTCTGATATCTTTTTTGTTAATGTTGATTCAAAAGTTTCCTCATATATGGCAGAATAAAAATCCTAGATTAGGTAAAAAAAAAATATTTACAGAAGGCAAGGAAGGAAGGTGGATTGGCATTGCCTAATTTTAGATTTTATTATTGGGCAGTTAATATCCGATATTTGATATGTTGGTTAAAGGATTGGGATTTATCTTTTAGCCCTCATTGGGTGAACCTGGAAATTAAATCTGTACAAGGATTTTCATTGCGTTCTATTTTAGGGTCTTCTCTTCCCTTTGCTCTTTCTAAATTGCAGAAACGAATTGACAATCCGATAGTTAAACATACTTTGCGTATATGGTTTCAATTTCGGAAATTTTTTGGGTTGACTCAGTTTGTTTTAAATATTCCAATTGTATCCAATTGCTTTTTTTATCCTATTATAGACCAAGCTTATTCAGCTTGGAAGACTAAAGGATTACTACGATTTTCCGATTTATTTTTGGATAATTGTTTTGTCTTTTGAACAATTATCTAGTAAATATAATTTGCCTAGATTTCATTTTTTTAGATATTTACAGATTAGGAATTTCTTAAATACTGAACTTCCTACTTTTCCAAACCTTGTGAATTCAGGTACTTTGGAGAATTGGTTTGAACTAAATCCTTCTCAAAAAGGGCTAATATCAAAACTTTACAATATAATTATGAAGATACATTCAGAGCCCTTCTATAAGATTAAAAATGTTTGGGAAAGAGAATTTAACCTTACTATCCCTATTGAAAATTGGGATAAAATTCTTCAATTAGTTAATACATCATCTTTATGTGCTAAACATTCATTAATACAGTTTAAGGTTGTGCATAGGGCTCATATGTCCAAGGATAAATTGGCTCATTTTTTATTCCTATATAAATCCTATTTGTGACAGATGTCATTCTGAGATAGCGTCTTTAACTCATATGTTCTGGTCGTGTCCACTTTTGAAAAATATTGGAAAGACATTTTTGATATTATTTCTATGGTATTGAATATTGATTTACAACCTCATCCTATTACTGCAATTTTTGGTTTACCAATGATGGACTTCATTTATCCTTTTCTGCTTGTCGAATGATTGCATTTCTTACATTAATGGCTAGAAGATCTATTTTGTTGAATTGGAAAGAAATTAATCCTCCTACTGTATTTCATTGGTTTTCTCAAACTATGTTATGTCTAAATTTCAAAAAAATTACAAGTGTTGTATTTGATACTTCTATTAAATTTGAAAAGATATGGAGACCATTTATTCAATATTTTCATATGATGTAATATGACCCTGATACAAGCCTATTTGTTTTTCCAGTTTCGATTTTATACATGTTGAGAGGATCAGAGTTGACAACACTGATGATTTTATATTTTTGTTAGATATTATAAACAGCCCTTTTTTTCATTTTTTCTTTTTCTCTTTTTTCTTTTGTTTTTTTCCTTAGTTATTAGATTGTTAGATTAGGTTTTTTTGCATAATTTTTTTTCTTTTTCTTTTTTGTTTTTTTTAAACTATATTGATATACCTGGGTTTGCCTTGTTTATTTGTTACTTGTATTGTCCATGATTTGGGAAGACTCATTTATACTGTAACTATTGCTTATGTATTCTTTCATGTTCAGTTGAAATGTGTATGTTTGTAATCCCATTATGTATCAATTTTATTTTGTTGATATTAATAATAAAAAGATTGAAAAAGAAAGAAAGAGAACCCTACAAACCTCTATGCCAACAGTGGCAGCAACCTTCCTGATGTCTACAAGCATTGTGCAGGTTCTAGTGCAACGTTACTGGAACAATGGAGCCTCAATCTTGTCACAAAATGCTAAAGACATCTGTGTCTTCTGAGCAGATCACTACAGATTGGTATCCCTTTCTTGTGGCATGGGTAGCATGGAGAAGTAGGCGGCCATCTGCTTCTCGTTGACACTGAAGAGCTGACACCACCTCACTGTCTTGAGATGTGATTCTGTAACATTTGTCATTCACAGTTGCATACAGAATCTTCTCCTGTAGCTTTGCTCTGTACTCTGCCTTCCTCCATTCATGGATTATGAAGTTAATGAGACTTTTTGTTATTGACTTTGGTCAGGAAGCTCCTCCACTGCCTCATCATCTGTGTGCCTGTGATACCTTACAACTCATGACCAGTCTCTTCACCCCGTAGAGATCTTTCACTATTCTTGATAGAGTTCTCCTTGTATGTGTCGAACACAACATCTGTTCTGCTACTCTGATTGCCTTCCCTCAGAGCCACACACAATTGTTGTGGCAACATCTTTGAAAGTAACTTGATCACCTTACACTCTTTGGACCAAGTTCATTCTATCAACCACTGTAGCAGAGTTTTCTGGGAGTTGCTCTTCTACTGCTACATTTTTCTGCAAGGTTGTGGCTAAAGTAGCTTTATTTGTCTTTCTCAGCGATCCTTCTGGTGTGGACAGGGCCCAGGGCAATGGTCCAAGGGGGTGAGAGGATATCCTCCATATGGGGTCTGCGCCCTGTGCCATCACTGTGATGCGTCCAAACAAAGACCTGTCTGCTTTCAAGATGATCGCTCTCCCATTTGATTTTATTTTTCTCTTCTTGCACATATCACTGAATGTTTTCAGCTTGTTGGTTTTCATTGGGTCATGGAATTTCTTTGCTGGTGGGTTTTCCTCTAGTCTTTCATTCTTGAAGGTTGCATAACATTGCTCACAAAGATGAGAGACTAGAGGAAAACCCACCAGCAAAGAAATTCCATGATCCAATGTACAACGGAGGGGGGTAATGTTGTGTTTTTTATTCCCAACATTAGTAGGGGGGTATTTTGTTATTTTTTTTTCTTTATCTATTTTTCTTTAATCTTTCTTTCTTTGCCTGGACAATCGGGGGGGGGGGGGGAGAGGAAGGAGAGACACATAGCAACACAGAGAATTTTTAAAAAGATTCCCCAAGGTACTATGAAAGTTGAAAAGTTAGTTATTACTATAGACTGGAGTAACCCTGTTAAAAATAATGACTAATTTACTGAATTTTCTAAGTTTTAATGTTAATGGGCTTAATGGACTGGTGAAAAGAAAAAGAATTTTAATATACATTAAGAAAATGAAAATAGATATAGCTTTTAGCTGCATTCCACTTGAAAAAATTACTTAATTTAAGAGTTAAATATGAAATATTTCTGAAAACATATAGGTTCTCTGAAGATAAAATTGTTTATTTGGGGAAAGAAATAAATATATATACTAAAGCTATTATGAACTCCATGGAGCATGTGGGGGGGAGAGGTTGGGGGAGGGGGAGGGGTTGATAATTTTCTTTCCTTCTGTAACCATTTCAAAATTCAATTAAAAAAATTTATTAAAAAAACATTACTCACCAATCTTATATGCCTTCATCAGGTCCAAGGCAATGTCCTTGGGGGCTGCCTTTGCCATAGAAATGCTAATGAGGTCCTGCTTCTCTGCAAATGGGTTGACCCATTCATGTATGAGGCTAACCGCTGCTGAAACTGCTTCCTCACATTTCTGTATTGGACACTGTAGCTCCGCATAACAAAGCTTTGATTTGTTGCCTTGCACCATCTCCCTTAACTGTTCCAGGAATGCACTGCAGTGCTCAGCTGTTATGTAGTTATGCTTGATAGCACCAGCATTCAGGCTGAACTGTGATGTGCCTACAGGAGTCTGTGTCTTTGTTTACTGTGACTTCATTAGCCTGGTCCACAGGGATCTGCCCAAAGGGGTTGTTACTTGACAGCTGCACTGAGAATTGGCCTGTCATACACGAGGATTCTTCTCTGGGAGGTCCATCATCTGAGCAAAGTTAGGGGACAGGGTCCCCTGGCATAATTCATCTTATCATAGGCAAAGTACCATGGGATCATGGTTCTTGTAGCATGGAGGTGCAACTTCCAGTCCCCCTCACGAGAGGCGCGCAGAAGCCCAAGTACTATGTTCTCTGCCATGTCAATATATGATATCTGGAATGCGGCTAGCTCTCCACTGTGTGACAGAGGTGTTCCAGAAAGTCTGTCCACAGGGTTATCAGCTCAGCTAAGAGTGGACTTTGCAGCAGATTGTTCAACTTCTGTTGGTTCAAGTTACTGGCCATGTTGTTCGCATGGTCTAAGAATGACTTGATCATCCCATTCCTCTCTGGAATGTTGTCCTCAACCCACAGTGTGAACTCTGCCCATGTGAGTCTCATCAGTGCTTTATAGATGTACTTGTGGACCCTGACAGCACGATGTAGTGTTTACCATCAAGGACTCCATTGATGGACCCCTTTGTGACAATTATAGCCTCTATGCATACGTCCTTTAGACAAACATCCAGAAATCGCTTTCCTGGGATGGCTAAGGCATTACATATGGTATGGAATGTCCCCATCCTGAGAAGAATGTTGGAGAAGCGCTCTGTGCTTCCAGGCAATTTCAGTGGCTTTTGCACAGAGTGCTTGATTCATGGCTACCACAATTGTTTCTAGATGAAGTTCCTTCCTGATTGGCTCTGATTGGTTCAGGATTTCAAACACTGTGGTCAGCTCTGTGACTGGTGAATTGATGGTTAGCAGATACTCAACAATATCTTGTGAGATTGGTTCTTGGTCCCTGGTGCTGATATTAAAACCAATCCAGCCTAGGATTGTCGGTTTCTCTGAATCTGTTTGCCTTGCAAGTGTCCACACCAAGTTTTTCTTGCAGGCAAGAAGAGCAGCTCCATTGGTTTCCTTGAGATAGTGTTCCTTGGTTGGAAGAGGCTGTGGGCCCAAATGTGCACTTGCTACATATACTTGCAGTCCTTGGTCCTCAATGGTGACTGATCTCTGCTTCAGTTTCTCAACTGTGGAAGCTCAGCTCTTGGCAGATGTGGTCCATAGACATTGGCCTGTACCACGATGCCATTGACTATGTGATGTACCTTTCCAGTGAGATTTTACTCATATCTATCGATATTGTCCCGTGCAAGATTGGTGAAGGCATGAGGCTTGATGGAGGCTGGAAGTACAACTCTGTGGTTGGAGGCTGTTGCTAGCTTTTGGAGACACAGAGCAGTGTTCTTTTCAAGCTGGGAGTAAGATGCCACATTCCCAAGCCTTTTCAGTGTTGGATGAGCTCAGTGTTACCCATCAGTGTTTTTACTGCATAAGGAAGTAGAAGGTGCTTTGGTGGTTTATGTTGACCACATATCACAGCATAGATCATGTCCTAACTAACTGAACCAGAGCACTGACCCTGTGTTTGAGTCTTGGTGTCAGGATTTCCAGTGAGCAGTTCATCAAGAAGCCCCTCTAGTTGATCCAGTATGGAGGTATGAACACTGTCTTTCACATCAGATGGAAGGAATGGCCAGGGAGTCACAGTCATCTCCTGTCTAATGATCTGATATGTGAAGTCTGATCTATGATTTTGTTGAAATTTGTTGCCTTGGCCCTCCAAATTTTGAGTTCCCTCTGTAGAGTTTGATTTTCCAAGACAACGTCCCTTAATGATACACTTTCAGGAACCATTAACAATTTTCCTTTGTCATCTGGAAATATATCTACTGAATTGCCCAGCTCAGATTCCAATTTCCTATGAATGTGCTTCCTTATAGAATCTTGCAGCTGTTACTCCACCAGATAGCATGAAAGATTCAAGTTTCGTGACCAAAGAACTGACTTGTACAATCATCTTGTTGGGTATGATATAGTTCTGATTTTTTTCGGCAATTTGAATGGGGCACAACTGCTGAAGCGCGTGAAGGTCGGCCTGTGAGACAGTGGGAGAGTTTTAAAAGTGAGCAGGTTAACAGAGCAGGCGACTGAGTAAGGGGAGACAGTAGGAAGACTTTGGCTCGAGAGGCTTCAGCGAGCAGAGACTGAGAACAAGCTAGCTCCCAGTGAGGTAAGGCCAGGTAACCTCCTTTAATTAATCTAATTAACTTAGAAGTAGGTAATGGAGGTGGCAGTTAAGGCAGTCGGGTGCTCCGTTTGTAGTATGTGGGAAGTCAGGGCGAACACAATTGTCCCTGATGACGATACCCGTAAAAGGCGCATCTAGCTGCAGCTCCTGACAAACCGAGTTAGGGAACTGGAGCCGGATGAAATTCGGGTCATTCGTGACGCAGAGGCAGAAATAGACAGGAGTTTCAGGGAGATAGTCACCCCTAAAAGTCAGGAGACAGGTCGCTGGGTGACTTGGGAGAGGGAAAGGGAATAGAGAGAATGAGCAGAGCACCCCTGTGGCCGTTTCCATCGGTAATAAGTATACCATTTTGGATACTGTTGGTGGGGATGACCTACCAGGGACAAGTTGTAGTGGTCATGTCTGGCACCAAGACTGGACCCTCAGCTCAGAAAGGAAGGAGGGAAAAGAGGAGAGCAGTTTGTCAAGTGTGTCTCTTGATAGGCTGACTAGGGGAATGCCATACTAGATCTAGTATTAGGTAATGAACCGGGTCAGGTCACAGATCTGTCAGTGGGTGAGCATCTGGGGGACAGTGACCACCACTCCCTGGCCTTTAGCATTGTCATGGAAAAGGATAGAATCAGAGAGGACAGGAAAATTTTTAATTGGGGAAGGACAAATTATGAGGCTATAAGGTGAGAACATGTGGGTGTGAATTGGGATGATGTTTTTACAGGGAAATGTACAATGGACATGTTGACGATGTTTAAGGATCTCTTGCAGGATGTTAGGGATAAATTTGTCCTGGTGAGGAAGATAAAGAATGGTTGGGTGACAAGTGAGGTGGAAAATCTAGTCAGGTGGAAGGAGGCAGCACACATGAGGTTTAGGAAGCAAGGATCAGATGGAGCTATTGACTATAGGGTAGCAAGAAAGGAGCTGAAGAAGGGGGGGATGCGAAAGCTTTAGCAAGTAGGATAAAGGAAAACCTCAAAGCACTCTTCAATTATATGAAGGATGACAGGAATGAAGGTAGGACCGATTAGAGATGAAGGTAGGAAGATGTGCCTGGAGGCTGTGGAAGTGAGTGAGGTCCTCGATGAATATTTCTCTTCAGTATTCACCAATGAGAGGGAACTTGATGACAGTGAGGACAATGAGGTTGATGTTCTGGAGCATGTTCATATTAAGGGAGAAGAGGTGTTGGAGTTGTTAAAATACTTTAGGACAGATAGGTCCCTGGGGCTTGACTGAATAATCCCCAGGTTGCTCCACGAGACAAGAGAAGAGATTGCTGAGCCTCTGACTAGGGTCTTTATATCCTCGTTGTCCATAGGAATGGTACCGGAGGATTGGAGGGAGGTGAATGTTGTCCCCTTGTTCAAAAAAGGTAGGGATAGTCCAGGTAATTATAGACCAGTAAGCCTTAAGTCTGTGGTGGGAAAGCTGTTGGAAAAGATTCTTAGAGATAGGATCTATAGTCATTTAGAGAATCATGGTCTGATCAGGGACAGTCAGCATGGCTTTGTGAAGGGCAGATCATGTCTAACAAGCCTGATAGTTCTTTGAGGAGGTGACCAGGCATATAGATGAGGGTAGTGCAGTGGATGTGATTTACATGGATTTTAGTAAGGCATTTGACAAGGTTCCACACTGTAGGCTTGGCTTACTCAAAGTCAGAAGGCATGGGATGCAGGGAAGTTTGGCCAGGTGGATTCAGAATTGGCTTGCCTGCAGAAAGCAGAGGGTCAAGGTGGAGGGAGTACATTCGGATTGGAGGGTCGTAACTAGTGATGTCCCACAAGGATCTGTTCTGGGACCTCTACTTTTTGTGATTTTTATTAAAGACCTGGATGTGGGGGTAGAAGGGTGGGGTTGGCAAGTTTGAAGACGACACAAAGGTTGGTGGTTTTGTGGATAGTGTAGAGGATTGTCGAAGATTGCAGAGAGACATTGATAGGATGCAGAAGTGGGCTGAGAAATGGCAGATGGAGTTCAACCTGGAGAAGTGTGAGGTGGTACACTTTGGAAGGACAAACTCCAAGGCAGATTACAAAGTAAATGGCAGGATACTTGGAAGTGTGGAGGAGCAGAGGGATCTAGGGGTACATGTCTACAGATTCCTAAAAGTTGCCTCACAGGTAGATAGGGTAGTTAAGAAAGCTTAAGGGGTGTTAGCTTTCATAAGTTGAGGGATAGAGTTTAAGAGTCGCGAGGTAATGATGCAGCTCTATAAAACTCGGGTTAGGCCACACTTGGAGTACTCTGTCCAGTTCTGGTCGCCTCACTATAGGAAGGATGTGGAAACATTGAAAAGGGTACAGGAGATTTACCAAGATGTGGCCTGGTTTAGAGAGTATGGATTATGATCAGAGATTAAGGGAGCTAGGGCTTCTCTCTTTGGAGAGAAGGAGGATGAGGGGAGATATGTTAGAGGTATACAAGATATTAAGAGGACTAGATAGTGGATATACAGCGCCTCTTTCCCAGGGCACCACTGCTCAATACAAGAGGACATTGCTTTAAGGTAAGGGGAGGGAAGTTCAAGGGGGATATTAGAGGAAGGCTTTTTACTCCGAGTGGTTGGTGCGTGGAATGCACTGCCTGAGTCTGTGGCGGAGGCAGATACACTAGTGAAATTTAAAAGATTACTTGTCAGGTTTATAGAGGAATTTAAAGTGGGATGTTATATGGGAGGCAGGGTTTAAGAGTTGGCACAGCATTGTGGGCCAAAGGGTAGTGCTGTATTATTCTAACACCTCTCCAACTGTTAAGTATGGTGGTGGATCAATCATGCTTTGGGCTTGTGTTGCAGCCAGTGGCATGGGGAACATTTCACTGGTAGAGGGAAGAATGAATTTTATTAAATACCAGCAAATTCTGGTAAAAAAAGAGCTGAAGATGAAAAGAGGATGGCTTCTGCAACAGGATAATGATCCTAAACACCTCAAAATCTACAAAGGACTACCTCAAGAGGCACAACCTAAAAAAATCTGTGGATAGACCTCAAAAGGGCAGTGCATGCAAAATGGCCCAAGAATCTCACGGTACTTGAAGCCTTATGCAAGGAAGGATGGGCGAAAATCCCCCAAACAAGAATTGAAAGACTCTTAGCTGGCTATAGAAAGTGTTTAGAAGCTGTAATACTTGCCGATGGGGGTGTTATTAAGTACTGACCATGCAGGGTGCCCAATCGTTGCTTCGGACCCTTTCCCTTTTTTGTTATTTTGAAACTGTAAAAGATGGAAATAAAAAAAGTAATGTTGCTTAAAATATTAAAGAAATGTGTTACTTTTAACTTTATGCCTTTTGGAAATCAGGTCATCTTTTACTCGCTTAGCTATTCACAGTAACAGAAATTTTGACCAGCGGTGCCCAAATTTTTGCATGCCACTGTACATCTTTGGAACTGCTGGAGATGAGTAAGGCTCTTGCTGAGTATTTCTCTGGTTTAATGGTAGTGATAGATGTGAAGACTTTAGATTAGGGAAAGATTTTGGGGAGGTCTGGTGAATAGCCTGCTTTGCAGTAGCGGGGTTGTTGGATGTTTTAATATATGAATGTAGACATATCTTCAAGGCCTGATACAATGGATTATGGATAATTGGGCCATCAGTAAATCAGGGCTGCTGCTTAATTAGGCCAAAATGTACTGGTCCTGATGTGTCCCAATTAATCAAATTTTGCTACAGGTTTCCCCCACTATCCAAAGGTAGAGCGTTACTATGAAACTGTTTGTAAGCCAAAATGTCGTAAAGCGAAGAAGCAATTTCTATTAATTTATATGGGGAAAATTTTTGAGCATTCCCAGATCCAAAAAATAACCTACCGAATCATACCAAATAACATATAAAACCTAAAATAACACTAACATATAGTAAAAGCAGGAATGATATGATAAATATACAGCCTATATAAAGTAGAACTATTGTATGTGTGGTGTAGTTTCACTTATCAGATCGGGAAGACTGGATGGAGGTAAAGATTGGTTTTAAGTGCAGCAAGGAAAGGCTTGGGAACTCTTGACCATTAAGTCTAATATGAGGTCGAGCCCTGAAGAAGGGTCTTACCTGAAACATTGACTGTTTATTCTTTTCTGTAAACACTGCCTGACCTGTTGAGTCCTTCCAGCATTCTGTGTTGATGAGTTAGTAAGTTACTATAGGGGATTCTGAGTGAGGAGGTGAATCTGGATAGATGTGGATTAATTAGGGGTAGTCAGCATGTCTTTGGGAGGTTGTCTTATGAATTGGAGTGACTTTGATCATAAAAGAAATTCAATGTGGGCATGGCTGTGCTGGAAGGTTAGGTCATGTGGAATCCGGGAAGGGCTGGCTAATTGGATACAGAATTAATTTAATGACAGAAAGCAGAGGGCAATGGTGGGAAGTTGCTTGTTTTAACTGGAAATGTATGACTAGTGTTCCCCAGGGCCCATTATTGCTTGTTATCTACCTCAAAGAATGTACAAGGAATGGTTTGTAAGCTTGTAGGTGACTGAATTGGTGGTGTAGAAATAGTCAGCATAGCTTTGTCAAAGGCAGATCGTGCCTTACGAACCTGATTGAACTTTTTGAGGATGTGACTAAGCACATTGATGAAGGTAAACCCCTAGATGTAGTGTATATGGATTTGAGCAAGGCATTTAATAAGGTACCCCATGCAAGACTTATTGAGAAAGTAAGGAGGCATGGGATCCAAGGGGAAACACGAGGAAATCTGCAGATGCTGGAAATTGAAGCAACACACAAAAATGCAGGTGGAACACAGTAGGCCCAGGCAGCATCAATAGGGAGAAGTGCTGTTGACGTTTCGGGTCAAGACCTGAAATGTCGACAGTGCTTCTTCCTATAGATGCTGCCTGGCCTGCTGTGTTCCACCAGCATTTTGTGTGTGTTGGATCCAAGGGGACATTGCTTTGTGGATCCAGAGCTGGCTTGCCCACAGAAGGCAAACTGGTTGTAGACGAGTCATATTCTGCATGGAGGTTGGTCAACAGTGGTGTGCCTCGGAGATCTGTTTTGGGGCCCCTATTCTTTGTGATTTTTATAAATGACGTGGATGAGGAAGTGGAGGGATGGGTTTGTAAATTTGCTGATGACACAAAGGTTGGGAATGTGGACAATGTGGGGGGCTGTCAGAGATTACAACGGGACATTGATAACATGCAAAACTGGGCTGAGAAGTGGCAGATGGAGTTCAACCCAGATAAGTGTGAAGTGGTTCATTTTGGTAGGTCAAATAGGATGGTAGAGTATAGTATTAATGGTAAGACTCTTGGTAGTGTGGAGGATCAGAGGGATCTTGGGGTCCAAGTCCATAGGACACTCAAAGCAGCTGTGCAGGTTGACTCTGTGGCTAAGAAGGCATATGGTGCATTGGCCTTCATCAATCATGGGATTGAGTTTAAGAGCCGAGAGGTAATGTTGCAGCTGTATAGGACTCTGGTCAGACCCCACTTGGAATACTGTGCTCAGTTCTGGTCTCCTCACTATAGGAAGGAATTGGAAACCATAGAAAGGGTGCAGAGGAAATTTACAAGTATTTTGCCTGGATTGGGGAGCATGCCTTATGAGAATAGTTTGAGTGAACTTGGCCTTTTCTCCTTGGAGCGATGGAGAATGAGAGGGCTGAAATGGCTAGCACGAGAGGGCATAGTTTTAAGGTGCTTGTAAGTAGTTAGAGATGTTGCGCAGAGAGTGCTGAGCGCAAGGGCTGGTCACAGTGGAGGTGGAAACGATAGGGTCTTTTAAGAGACTCCTGGATGGCTACATGGAGCTTAGAAAAATAGAGGACTATGGGTAAAGCATAGGTAGTCCTAGGGTAGGGACATGTTTGGCACAGCTTTTTGAGCCAAAGGACCTGGTATTGTACTGTGTTTATGTTTCTATAGTGGACAGTGAAGGAAGTTATAAAATATAGGGGTTCATTAGCTGAGTAAGTGTCAGAGTTCAAGTTTAATTATTACACAGCTATACAAGAATATAGCCAAATAAAAAGAGCATTCCACTGGGGTCAAGGTGCAATACAGCATATTGCACATGTGGTTATGAAATGCTTAGTCAACAGGGAAAAATATAATATCGCCCATGTATCTGAGTGGCACAAGCTTGTTCTTTCAAATCAAATGAAGTTTAATTATCATGGATACAGTGTAAACAAGACAGTGTTCCTCTGAGGAGAAGTTGCATGACATACATTCAATATATCTATTTACCATGTTTTTTTGACTGAATGGGACAGACATTGTTGGGGGTGAGCCAGCAGTGAGAGTGGGAGAGTCAGGCTTTGATGAGAAGAGGCTGAAGCCAAAGAAACAGGTTTGAAGATTTGGTCTTGGTTGCCCATTGTACAGTGCAGGCAGGATTGCAGATATGACAGTGGAATACTCCTCCTGTAGGAGATGAAAATTCATGGAACCTGATGGTCTCCCTGATGACTACATCTGCGGGAAGTGCAGCCAACTCCAGCTCATGAAAAACTGCATTAAGGTGGTAGAGCCGGATAAACTTAAGATCATCCAGGAGGCAGAGCAATTGATAGGTACGACTTTTGAGCAGGTGGTTACACCAAAAGTGCAGAATTTGATGAGTAGATGGGTGAACACTGAGGGAGGTAAAGGGAGAAAGAAGCCAGAGCAGGTTGTCCCTGTGGCTATTTCCCTCAGCAGCAAGTATACCCCTTTGGAGACTGCTGAGGGCATGACCTATCTGGGTTGGTACCCATGACATAAGCAGGGGAGGAGCAGAGGAGGCTGAAGAGCAGGACCTCCATGGTCATAATCTCCGGTTTACACTCAGTGCCGCGAAGTGGTGATGGTCAGAACAGGAAGATGGTGCAAATGAATTAGTGGCTGAGGAGATGGTGCAGGGGACAGGGTTTTAAGTAATTGGATCATTGGAACTTTCACTGGGGAAGGAGTGACCTGTACAAGTGGGACGGGTTGCACCTGAACTGGAAGGGAACCAATTTCCTGATGGGAGGTTTGCTAATGATATTGGTGAGGGTTTAAACTAGATTGCAGTGGGATGGGAACTGGAGTGTAGAGGCAGAGGACTGGGTGGTTGACGCACACGTAGAGACAGCTTGTAGTGAGTTTGTAAGGGAGGATAGGCAGATGATGGGCAAAGATGCACTCAGCCTGATGGTTTGAGATGTGTCTATTTTACTGCAAGGAGCATCATAAACAAGGCGGATGAATGTAGAGTGTGGATCAGTACGTGAAACTATGATGTTGTGGCCATTATAGAGATTTGGATGTCTTAGGGGCAGGAATGGTTGCTGAGTGCAGGGCTTTAGAGGGAGGCAAGAGGTAGGGAGGGGCATTGCTAATCAGGTATAGTATCATGGCTGCAGAAAAGGAGGAAGCCATGGAAGGATTGTCTACTGAGTCAGTGTGGGTGGAAGTCAGAAATAGGAAGGAGTCAATAACACTTGTGTGTTTTTATAGACCCCCACCCCCAATAGTAACAGATATTGAGGAGCTGATAGGGAGGCAGATTCTGGAATGGTGCGATAATAATAGGGTTGTTGTGATCGGTGATGTTAACTTTCCTAATATTGACTGCCATCTCCTTAGAGCAAGGGGTTTAGATGGGGTGGAGTTTGTTAGGTATGTTCAGGAATGTTTCCTGATGTAATATGTAGATAAGCCAACGAAAGGAGAGGCTGTACCCTGATCTGGTATTGGGAAATGAAGCTGGTCAGGTGTCAGATCTCTCGGTGGGAGAGCATTTTGGATGTAATGATCACAACTCTATCTCCTTTACCGTAGCACTGGAGAAGGATAGACATAGACAATTTGGGAAAATATTTAATTGGAGTAGAGGTAAATATGATGCTGTTGGGCAGGAACTTGGGAACATAAATTGGGAGCAAATATTCTTGGGAGACTGTGACAAATGTTCAAGGAAAATTTGTATGGCATTCTGCATGGTTATGTTCCATTGAGGCAGGGGAAGGATGGTAAGGTAAAAGAACCATGGTGTACAAAGGATGTAGAAAATCTGGTTAAAGGAAAAGCTTACAAAAGGTTCAAGAAGAGAGGAACTGTTAGAGTTTTAGAAAATTACAAGGGTGCCAGGAAGCAGCTCAAGAATTCATTGGCTATATTTAAGAGGAAGTTAGATATGGCCCTTGTGGCTAAAGAGATCAGGGGGTATGGAGAGAAAGCAGGTACAGGGTTCTGAGATGGATGATCAGCCATGATCATACTGAATGGCGGTGTAGGCTCAAAGGGCCGAATGGCCTACTCCTGCACCTATTTTCTATGTTTTTATGTTTCTATGAGATGTACCCCAGGCTACTGTGGAAAGTGAGGGAGGCGATTGCTGAGTCTCGGGTGATGATATTTGCAACATCAATAGGGACGGGTGAGTTACCAGAGGATTGGAAAGTTAAAAATGTTGTTCCCCTTTTCAAGAAAGGATGTTGAGATAACCAGGAAATTGTAGACCTGTGAGTCTTTGTTCAGTGGTGGCAAGTTGTTGAAGATCCTGGGAGGCAGTGATTTATGAACATTTATGTAATGTTAAAATTGTACAAGGCATTGGTAAGGCCAAATTTGGAATATTGTGTACAGTTCTGGTCACCAAATTATAGGAAAGGTATCAATAAATTAGAGAGTGCAGAGACGATTTACTAGGATGTTACCTGGGTTTCAGCACTTAAGTTACAGAGAAAGGTTGAACAAGTTAGGTCTCTATACATTGGAGCGTAGAAGGTTGAGGGGGGATTTGATCGAGGTATTTAAAATTTTGAGAGGGATAGATAGAGTTGACGTGAACAGGCTGTTTCCATTGAGAGTAGGGGAGATTCAAACGAGAGGACATGATTTGAGAGTTAGGGGGCAGAAGTTTAAGGGAAACACGAGGGGGTATTTCTTTACTCAGAGTGATAGCTGTGTGGAATGAGCTTCCTGTAGAAGTAGTAGAGGCCAGTTCAGTTGTGTCATTTAAGGTAAAATTGGATAGGTATATGGACAGGAAAGGAGTGGAGGGTTATGGGCTGAGTGCGGGTAGGTGGGACTAGGTAAGATTAAGGGCTCGGCACTGACTAGGAGGGCCGAGATGGCCTGTTTCCGTGCTGTGATTGTTATATGATTATATTTGGAGAGCCATAATCTGATTAGGAGTAGTCAGCATGGCTTTGTCAAGGGCAGGTTGTGCCTTACGAGCCTGATTGAATTCTTTGAGGATGTGACAAAACACATCGACAAAGGTACAGCAGTGGATATTGTTTATATGGATTCCAGTAAGGCATTTGATAAGATTCCCCATGCAAGGCTCATTCAGAAAGTAAGGAGTTGTAGCGATGTCTCTAGCTCTGTATGTAGTACAATGACACGCAGTTGGTAAGTTGTTTTGAGACTAGTTTATTCAAACTTCGCCACACTGGCTTTTAATCCCTAGTTCCCAGCCTCTTCGGGCAGAAATGACATCAGAGGTGCATTACCAAAGTCTCTCCCTGCGCGCGGGCTATTTGTGAGCCGGTTCGCCTGCGCAGAAAGTGGGTTGCCACATAACCCCCCCCCAGAACCGGCGATACACCCCCCAATGACCTCAGTCTGGATCAGTTTCCGTTTGGCTATCTGCCTCTGCGCCGCGGTGCCTGAACCTCGACAGGCTGCGCCAAGTCCACAAGGGCTGGTTTGAGTCGGTCCACCGTGGAAACCTCCTCTTACCCCCCCAATGTCCAGAACGGTCGTGGACCCATTGTTCCTGAGCACCTTGAACGGCCCCTTGTACAGCTGCTGTAGCAGTGCCCAGTGTGCGCCCCTTCATACAAACACAAACTTACAATTCTGCAGGTCTTTGGGTATGTAGGTCAGGGTCTGTCCGTGCTGTGAAGTCGGTACGGGGGTCAGGTTGCCAATCCTTTCGCGTAGTCTGTCCAGGACTGCTGCGGGTTCTTCCTCTTGCCCCCTTGGGGCTGGTATGAACTCTCCTGGGACAACCAGGGGTGTGCTGTACACCAACTTGGCCGACGAGGCGTGCAGATCCTCTTTGGGCGCTGTGCGAAGTCCAAGCAGGACCCAGGGAAGCTTGTCCACCCAGTTAGGTCCTCTCAGGCGGGCCATGAGAGCTGACTTCAAGTGACGGTGGAAGCATTCCACTAGTCCGTTCGACTGTGGGTGGTAGGCAGTAGTGTGGTGTAGCTGCATTCCCAACAGGCTGGCCACAGCCGACCACAGGCTGAAGGTGAACTGGGCGCCTCTGTCGGAGGTAATGTGGGCCGGTACCCTGAAGCGTGCTACCCAGGTTGTGATCAGTGCTCGAGCACAGGAATCGGCAGATGTGTCAGTGAGCGGGACCGCCTCTGGCCATCTCGTGAACCGGTCTACCATAGTTAGGAGGTACCGCCCTCCTCATGACACTGGTAGGGGCCCCCGATATCCACATGAATGTGGTCAAACCTCCGGCGGGTGGGTTTGAACTGCTGCGGCGGGGCTTTAGTGTGCCGCTGCACCTTGGCTGTTTGGCACTGCGCGCACATTCTGGCCCATTCGCTGACCTGTTTGTGAAGTCCGTGCCATGCGAACTTGCTGGAGACCAGCTGGACGGTTGTCCTGATAGATGGGTGCGCCAAACTGTGTATGGAGTTGAAAACTCGCTGCCGGGGCAATGGGGTGAGATTGGCCAGTAGCCACGTCTCACCGGGGCCTACGAGGAAGTCTTGCAGCTGCAAACCCGAGTCTGCAGTCCTGTAGCTGGGCATCTCGTCGTCTGCCTGCTGTGCCTCCACCAGTGCTGCATAGTCCACCCCCAGGGACAGAGCCTGGACAGTTGGTCTGGAGAGTGCATCCGCCATGACGTTGTCCTTTCCCGAGACATGCTGGATGTCCGTCGTGTACTCGGAGATGTAGGACAGATGTCGCTGCTGACGAGCCGACCAGGGATCAGACACCTTCGTGAACGCGAAGGTCAACGGTTTGCGGTCTGAATGCAGTGAACAGCCTGCCTTCTAAGAAGTACCTGAAATGCCGGATTGCCAGATACAGTGCCAACAGCTCCTGGTTGAAGGCACTGTACTTGACTTCGGGTGGTCGTAGGGGTTTGCTGAAGAACGCTAGGGGTTGCCAGCGCCCCTCGATGAGTTGCTGCAGCACCTCACTGACTGCTGTGTCGGATGCGTCCACCGTGAGGTCATCAGAACGTCCGTTCTGGGGTGCACCAGCATCGCGGCATCTGCCAAGGCTTCCTTGGCTTTAACGAAAGCAGCTGCAGCCTCCTTGTCCCAAGTAATGTCCTTGCCTTTACCCGACATCAGGGTGTACAAAGGGCGCATGATACGGGCTGCTGAGGGGAGGAAACGGTGGTAGAAGTTCACCAGACCAACAAACTCTTGCAGGCCTTTGACTGTGCTGGGACAGGCAAAGTGGCGGATCGTGTCTACCTTAGCGGGCAGAGGTGTTGCCCCGTCTTTGGTAATCCTGTGGTCCAGGAAGTTGATGGTGTCGACTGAACTGGCATTTGGCCGGGTTGATCATGGGGCTGAAATCACTCAGGCAGGAGTAGAACTGGCGGAAGTGGGACAGATGCTCCTGGTGACTACTGCTGGCTATGAGGATGTCATTCAAATAGATGAAAGCAAAGTCCAGGTCGCTGCCCACCGCATCCATTAGCTGCTGGAAAGTCTGTGCGGCATTCTTCAGGCCGAGCGGCATTCGGAGGAATTCGAACAGGCTGAGCGGGGGTGATGAGTGCTGCTTTGGGGATGTCTTCAGAGTGTACCGGGATTTGATGGTATCCCCGGACGAGGTCTACCTTAGAAAAGATTCTTGCCCCGGGCAGGTTTGCTGCAAAGTCCTGTAAGTGCGGCACGGGGTAGCAGTCTGGAGTTGTAGCCTCATTCAGTTTGCGGTAGTCGCTGCATGGTCTCCAGCCCCGGCTGCTTTGGGCACCATGTGCAGGGGGGAGGCCCATGGGCTGTTGGACCTCTGTATGATCCCCAATTCCTCCATCCTCTTGAACTCCTTCGCCAGGCGTAGCTTTTCTGGGGGGAGCCTTTGTGCATGGGCGTGGAGGGGTGATCCCTGGGTTGGGATGTAGTGCTGTACTCTGTGTCTGGACATGGCTGCTGTGAACTGTGGTGCCAGAATTGTTGGAAAGTCTGCCAGGATTCTGGTGAATTCGTTGTCCGACAGCGTGATGGAGTCCAGGTGTGGGGCCGGCAACTTGGCTTCACCCAGGGAGAATGTCTGGAAATTCTCGGCATGTACCAGTCTTTTCCCTTGCAAGTCGACCAGCAGGCTGTGAGCTCACAAGAAGTCCGCCCCCAGGAGTGGTTGGGCCACGGCAGCCAGCGTGAAGTCTCATGTGAACCAGCTGGCGCCGAACTGCAGCTGCACTGTGCGGGTGCCGTAGGTTCGTATCGTGCTGCCATTTGTGGCCCTCGGTGGTAAGACGCTGACTTCCCCTCCGGTGTCGACCAAGAAGTAGAGTCCCGACTGTTTGTCCCAGATGTACAAGGGGCTGTCCTGGTGGCCAGCCGCCATAGCCATTAGCGGCAGCTGGCCCTGACCCTTGCAGAGCGAGCGACAACGGCGGGCTTCTGTGCCCCACCGCTGGTGGTAGAAACACCACTGTTCACTGGCCTCCTCACTCCTGCCTCTGTGTTGTGTGCACCCCCTTGCCAGGCCTAGTCTGGTCTGCAAATGGTTTGGTAATCTGACCGACGGACGCCACGCTCCCCTTCTTGGCTTTCCACAGCACGTCTGCCCGGGCCGCGACCTTCCGGGGGGGGGGGGGGGGGTCACTGAAATCTGCGTCGGCCAGCAGCAGATGTATGTCCTCGGGCAGTTGCTCCAGGAACACTTGCTCGAACATGAGGCAGGGCCTGTGTCTGTCAGCCAGGGCCAGCATCTTGTTCATTGATGCTAATGGCGGCCTGTCTCCCTAACAGCAGGTGGGCACCTCGCTCATGCCGTGAGAGGCCAAAGGTCCCAATGAGCAGTGCTTTGAATGCTTCATATTTGCCACCTCCTGGGGGCGACTATGTGAAATCCGCAACCTGGGCGACTGTCTCCTGGTCAAGGGAGCTCACCACGTAATAGTAACACGTGGAATCAGAAGATATCTGTGGAATCTGGAACTGGGCTTCTGCTTGGCTCAACCACACGCATGGTCGCAGTATCCAGAAAGTTGGCAGTTTTAGCAAAACTACGTGAACAGATGAAGAGTCGGTCATCTTTGGTCCGAATCCCGTTTGGACCGTCAGGGTCACTAATGTAGCGATGTACTACATACAGAGCTAGAGACGACACGCAGTCGGTAAGTCGTTTCGAGACTAGTTTATTCAAACTTTGCAGCACTGGCTTTTAATCCCTAGTTCCCACCCTCTCCGGGTGGAAATGACGTCAGAGGTGCATTACCAAAGTCTCTCCCTGCGCGCGGGCTATTTGTGAGCCGGTTCGCCTGCGCAGAAAGTGGGTCGCCACAGAGTCATAGGACGCAAGGAGACCATGCTTTGTGGATCTGGAATTGGCTTGTCCACAGAATGCAAAAGGATGGTTGTAGATGCTTCGTATTCTGCATGGAGGATGGTGACCAGTGGTATTCCACAGGAATCTGTTCTGGGACCCCTCCTTGTGATTTTTATAAATGACCTGGATGAGGAAGTAGAAGGGTGGATTAGTAAGCTTGCTGATGACACAAAAGTTGGGTTTTCTGGATAGTCTGGAGGGTTGTAAGAGGTTACAGTGGGACATCAGTAAGATGCAGAAATGGACTAAGAATTGGCAGATGGAGTTCAACCCGGGTAAGTGTGAAGTGGTTTGTTTTGGTAGGTCAAGTTTGGAGACAGAATATAATAATGGCAAGACTCTTGGTACTGTGAAGGATCAGCGAGATCTTGGGGTCTGTGTCCATAGCTGCTGTGCAGATTGACAGTGTTAAGGTGTATGGTATGATGACCTTCAGCCATGGGATTGAGAGAACTGTGACATTAGTCAGACCCCACTTGGAATACTGTGTTCATTTCTGGTCACCTCACTACAGGAAGGATATGGATACCGTAGAGATTTTTAAAGATGCTACCTGGATTGGAGAGTGTGCTTTATGAGAATAGTTTGAGTGAACTTGGCCTTTTCTCCTTGGAACGACAGAGTGAGAGGTGACCTGATAGAGGTTTATAAAATGAGAGGCGTCGATTATGTGGATAGTCAGCAGCTTTTTCCCAGGGCTGAAATGGTTAACATGAGGGGGCAAGGTTTTAAGGTGCTTGGAAATAGTTACAAGGGGGATGATTGAGTTAAGTTTGTCCACACAGTGGTGAGTGCATGGAATGCAGTGCTGGCGACGGTGGTGGAAGCGGATACAATGGGGTCTTTCCAGAGTCTCTTGGATAGGTACATGGAGCTTAGAAAAATAATGGGCTATTCGGTGGGGTAATTCGAGGCAGTTTTTAAGAGTAGTTTACATGGTTGACACAACATTGTGGGCCGAAGGGCCTGTAATGTGCTGTAGATATCTTTGGTTCTATGAAACAATGTTGTTTGCTAACTTGTGTCTGAATTTTTTTTCTCATTATTAAAGCTGACATTAGTTTGGCTGAATGGGGTCGGAAAGCAATTGAAATTGCCGAAAATGAGATGCCTGGCTTGATGATGATGAGGAAGATGTATGGAGACACCAAACCACTCAAAGGGGCTCGAATCGCAGGCTGTCTTCACATGACTGTTCAAACAGCTGTATTAATTGAGACTCTTGTGGCACTTGGGGCAGAGGTAATGTTCAAGAAAACCATAATTTATGATAATATCTAATTTCAGTCGTTTTTTAATATTTTTAAAACTTGAGGTTGTATTGTAGTAAGATTCTAATTTTCCCAGCTGTGATTTCCCAGCATTTTCTGTTCTTTGAGATTCCAGCAGCTGCTGCTCAGTGCCAACAGTATTTTCCTTGGCTGTCCTTATTGTTTACAGCTCGAAAGAAATAAGTTGCCAGTTCTCATCCAGTAGTTTGTCAATATAGAAGTGCAGTACAGGAACAGGCCCTTGGCCCACAATGGTGTGCTGAACCACCTTCATCCAAAAGTGAATCCCTCCTACCTACAGAACATCCATTATCTCTCCATCTTCCTCACATTCACATGCTTATCAAAGCTTCTCTTAAAGATCTATAATGTATTTGCCTCTACCACCAACCAGACAGTGCATTTCAGGCATCCACCACCGAGTTCAAAAAACTTCCCTCTCTAATCCTCTTTGAATCTGCCCCCTCTCACTTTCAATGTATGCCCTCTGGTATAAAACATTTCTACTGTCTACTCTATCCCTCTCATGAGGTTTATAAGATTATCTCCCCTCAGCCTCCACCACTCAAGTTTGTCCAGTCTCTCATGTCCTCTAAACCAGGTAGCATCCTATTAAACCTCCTCTGCCCCTCTCCAAAGCCTCCACATCCCTCATAATGGAGTGACCAGAACTGTATGCAATGCTGCAAATGTGGCCTAACCAGGGTTTTATAAACAAACTTTTGACTTTTAAACTCAATGCCTCGATTAATAAAACAAGCATTCCATAGGCTAGCTTAATCACCCTATCCACCTGTGTAGCCACTTTCCAGGAGCTATGAAGGATCTTGACCTTAACTCTATTGCCAGGACTTTTCATGGCCCGTCCTGGCTTTCCTAATTCCCTTCAGTTCCTTCTTTTCTTTCTCAATCTTTATTATTATTGATAATGTGGACAAAATACAAATGATATATTAATAAAAAAATTACAAACATACAAATTCCATTACAGATGAAAAAAGACATAAACAATAGTTATGGTATAATGGGTTTACCAAGACATAAACCTACAGTATATGTATGAACATGGTAAGTCTAGATATTTTATAATATATGATATAAAAAAAACAGAAAGAAAAATATATAATGCAAAATTAACTAATCTACTAATCTAATGACTAATGAAGAAAAAAGAAGCAAAAAAAAGAAAAAAAAGAAACGTTGGGAGAAAAAAAAGGCTGTTTATAATATCTCACAAGAATAAATAATCATCAATGCCGTCACTTCCGGTCCTCTCAACATACATAAGCTAAAAAACTGGAAAGTCAAATGAACTTGGAACGGGGTCATACTACATCATATGAAAATATTGAATAAATGGTCTCCATATCTTTTCAAATTTAATAGAAGTATCAAAAACACCACTTCTAATTTTTTCTAAATTTAAACATAACATAGTTTGAGAAAACCAATTAAATACAGTGGGAGGGTTAATTTCCTTCCAATTCAACAATATAGATCTTCTAGCCATCAGAGTTAGAAATGCAATCATTCGACGGGCGGAAGCAGATAAATGCAGTAAGTCCATCATTGGTAAATCAACAATTGCGGTAATAGGATGAGTTTGTAAATCAATATTCAAAACCGCAGAGATAATATCAAAAATATCTTTCCAATATTTTTTCAAAAGCGGACATGACCAAAACATATGAGTTAAAGACGCAATTTCAGATTGACATCTATCACAAATAGGATTTATATAAGAGTAAAAATGAGCTAATTTATCCTTGGACATATGGGCCCTATGTACGACCTTAAATTGTATTAATGAATGTTTGGCACATATCGATGATGTATTAACTAATTGAAGAATTCTATCCCAATTCTCACTAGGAATAATAAGGTTAAGCTCTCTTTCCAAATCCTTTTTGGTCTTATAAAGGGGCTCTGAACGTATCTTCATAATTATATTATAAAGTTTTGAAATAAGCCCTTTTTGAAAAGGGTCTAATTCAAACAAACTCTCCAAAATATCTGAAGGCACAAAATTTGGAAACGTAGGGAGTACAGTACTTTAAAAATGTCTAATCTGTAAATATCTAAAAAAAAATGAAATCTAGGCAAGTTATATTTGTTGGATAATTGCTCAAAAGACATAAAACAATTGTCCAAAAATAAATCAGAAAATCTTAGCAATCCCTTAGTTTTCCAAGCCAAATAAGCTTGATCTATAATGGAAGGGTGGAAAAAGCAATTAAATACAATAGGACTATTTAAAACGAATTGAGTCAAAAATTTCCGAAATTGAAACCATATACGTAAAGTATGTTTAACTATCGGGTTGTCAATTCGTTTCGGCAATTTAGAGAGAGCAGAAGGGAGAGAAGTCCCTAAAATAGAACCCAGAGCATAACCTGATACAGATTTAATTTCTAAACTCACCCAATGATGGCCAAAAGATCCACCCCAATCTTTCAACCAACATGACAAATATCTAATATTAACTGCCCAATAATAAAATCTGAAATTAGGTAATGCTAACCCGCCTTCCTCCTTTGTCTTCTGTAAATATATTTTACCTCACCTGGGATTTTTATTCTGCCATATATATGAGGAAATTTTTGAATCAACATTAGTAAAAAAAAGATTTCGGAATAAAAATTGGTACTGCTTGAAAAATATATAAAAACTTAGGTAAAATAACCATCTTAATAGCATTAATCCTGCCTATTAGAGATAAAGATAATGGTGACCACTTAGTAAACAAGCCTTTAATCTGATCAATTAAGGGTAAAAAATTAAACCTAAATAAATCTTTATGGTTTTTTGTGATTTTGATCCCTAAATAAATAAGAGTCATTAACTAATTTAAAAGGTAAATTTCCATATATTGGGACCTGTCTATTCAAAGGAAACAGTTCACTCTTATTAAGATTTAACTTATACCCAGAAAACTCACTAAATTGAGCCAACAATGATAAAACTGCTGGAATAGATTTCTCAGTGTTAGAAATGAATAATAATAAATCATCTGCATACAAAGATAACTTATGAATGTCTGTCCCACGATTAATACCCAAAATATCCTGTGATTCTCTGATGGCAATTGCCAAAGGTTCTAAGGCAATGTTAAATAGTAATGGACTAAGAGGACATCCTTGTCTAGTGCCCCGAAATAGGCGAAAAAAGGGAGATCTTTGATTATTGGTAAACACTGAGGCTACTGGAGTGTGATAAATCAATTTAATCCAAGAAATGAATGTCGGACTAAAATTAAACTTCTCCAACACATTAAATAAGTAAGGCCATTCAATTCTGTCAAATGCTTTCTCTGCATCTAATGAAATCACTCATTCTGAAGTGTCATGTGAGGGAGTATAAACGATATTCAGTAATCTCCTAACGTTGAAAAAAGAATAGCGATTTTTAATAAAACCGGTTTGATCTTCTGAAATAATTTTGGGTAATACCTTCTCCAAACTGGATGCCAGTAATTTGGAAAAAATCTTGGAGTCTACATTCAATAAAGATATTGGTCTATAGGATGCACAGTCAGTAGGGTCTTTATCTTTCTTCAATATTAGAGAAATGGAAGCTCTATAAAAAGATCGTGGCAAATTCCCCAATCTAATTGCTTCCTCAAAAACCTTACATAACCAAGGAGAAAGAGTAGCAGAAAAAAATTATAAAAATTCTACTGTATACCCATCTGGACCTGGTGCTTTCCCAGAATTCATTGAGGAAATAGCCCCTTTAATTTCTACATCCATAATAGGAGTATCTAATATTGAAAGATCATCGGATAATCTTGGGAAATTTCATTTCCCAAGAAAATCACACATGGTATTACGATCCTGAGGGAATTCAGATTGATACTGGGAGGTATAGAAGTCTTGAAATGCCTTATTTATCTCATCCTGATTAACTGTCAAATTCCCATTTTGCTGACGAATCTTAGTGATTTGACGTTTAACCAAAGCATTCTTCAATTAACTAGCTAACAGTTTACCAGATTTATCACTATGTATATGAAAATCAGATCTGGTTTTCATTAATTGATTTTCAGTTGGAGATGTAAGTAATAAACTATGTTCCATTTGAAGTTCAACCCTTTGTAAAGCTTCTTACTAGGAGCAATTGAATATTTCTTATCAATCTCTTTAATTTTATCAACCAATAAAAGAGTTTCCGTCTTAGTATGTTTTCTCAAACCAACAGAGTAAGAGATGATCTGTCCACGTATATATGCTTTAAAAGTGTCCCAAAGTGTTCCGCAGGAGATATCATCTGTGAAATTAGTTGAAAAGAAGAAATCGATCTGCTCCTTCATAAATTTTATAAAGTCCGAGTCCTGCAATAAGGTAGAGTCAAATCGCCATTGTCTGGCATTAGAAACTGTATCCGTAAATTTAATAGAAAGTATTAATGGAGCATGGTCAGAGATAGCTATAATATCGTAATTACAACCGATTACCGATGGAATAAAACAAGAGTCTACAAAAAAAAATCAATTCTTGAATAAGAATGATAAACATGTGAGAAAAAAGAAAACTCTTTGTCGTTAGGATGCCGAAATCTCCAAACATCAAAAACTCCATTATCAGTCAAAAAGGAGTTAATACAAGTGGCCGACTTATTAGGTAAAGTCTGAATACATAAAGATTTATCCATCAAAGGATTTAAACAACAATTAAAGTCACCACCCATTATTAACTTATATTCATTTAGATTGGGTAAAGAAGTAAATAAGGACTTAAAAGAGTCAGGACAATCCACATTTGGAGCATAAACATTAACCACAACAACCTTTTTATTACAAAGTAAACCCATAATTAACAAAAATCTACCATTCAGATCCGAAAAGATATGTTGAACAAATGGAATAGAGGAGTCAATAAAAATTGAAACTCCTTTTACTTTGGCGTTCGAATTTGCATGATACTGTTGACCCCGCCAAAACCTAAAAAAGCGAAATTTGACCTCCTTCCTCACATGAGTTTCTTGTACAAAAATGATATGAGCATTAAGTCTTTGGAATACTTTGAAAATCTTCTTTCGTTTAATCAGATGATTTAAACCATTAGTATTCCAAGACACAAAATTAATGGTCTGAGCCATAATTCTAAAATCAACCCTTTGGTATAGAAAGGGTTAACTAACTTGTAAACTCATGCACCCGGAAGAGGAACAAAAGTAAAGAGAGGACCCGGAAATGACGACAACGCAGACATATTTGAAGTTCAAAAACAGCCCAAATGAAAAATCTAAAACAAACTGATGGAGAAAAAATAAAATTAGAAAACAGACCATCCCCCACCCCCCCCAAGAAAAAGAGAAAAAGCCAAAATATGGCTTGAAAAAGGAAAGAATAAGACTAATTCTACCCCTATGTCAGCGGAAGACCACTCCGTATATAAAGGATATATATATTAAAAAACTTTAAAAATTAAAATCGCTATACTAAAAACCATACTTCTAAATATAGTTGTAAAAAATAAGAATATAGTCACTAAAAGCTTATAAATTGGGCTAAAGCCCAGACAAAACAAAAAAATATTTAACCTATGATAAGCGATGCATTGTAGGAAGAAGACGAGAGAAAAAAAATAACGCCATCTTAAACAAAACCAAAATTCTTTTTCAAAAAACCACCATCTTAATCAAAAAGAATTCATCTTCAAAGGGTTAAAAATATACCTTCGAAGGAACAAAATTAATAGTCAAGAATATAGTATAATGGTTAAAGTGTTTAAAACAGAGCAATTGATATGACGAAAACACACTTTAACTTAAATATAAAGTATAGGATAAACCTACACCAATAACCAGAGATTCTTTCTGGTTTAAGAAATCGAGAACCATCTTACACGATCAGAATCGTTCATTTATTAGAGACTGGTGTTTGTAGCAGTAGGGAAATTCTTCTCCAGATAACTTCTTCGGATATAGAAAGGAAAACCTGACGAGGAACATTCGGCTGAGAGATTCGAAGCTTTGCAGGGTATAGCAGCGCAGGTTTCAAATTTTTCTCATAACATTCAGCCATCAGCGGTTTGAAAAGAAGCCTTTTTTCCATAAGATCAGGGCTAAAATCTTCAACCAAACGGAAGTAGTGCTCTTGAAATTTAACCATTCCCGCCCGCCGAGCCGCACGAATAAGTTGTTCTTTGTCGTGTACATAATGAAACCGGACAATTACAACCGAAGGTGTATCTGTAGCACTCGGTGATCGATGCCGAATTCTATGTGCGCGATCCAATAATGGAGGGTTATTTGGGAAAATCGACAGAAACGCTTCTTTTAATAGTTGAGCAAAATATTTTGAAGGGTCGTCTTTTTCTATGCTGTCTGGAAGACTAAGTATACGTAGGTTCTGTCTTCTGGACCGATTCTCAAAATCGTCACTCTTGGCTTTAAGTGCTTCCACCAGTTTAATGGTTGAAATTAAATCCTGTTGCAATTTTTCAATAGTCAAATCTCATTTCCGAGCATCTTCTTGCAGAGATGCGATAAGAGCTTGCTGCTGGTTAATTACTGAATCCGTCTTAACCATGTAATCTTGAAAAGCCTCTATATCTTGTTTAAAAAATTGTTGTAGTTCATCATATTTTTTGTCCAAAACCTCCATAAACAATTCATGTTAATTGAGTGTGTTGTGGCGGAGCCTGCTTCTTTCCGTTACCATTCGGACTGCGCCCAGGTTCTCGTGCTTTAGACCTGAGAGACATTTCTGTTTGCATATCTTCAAAAATTCACGACAAACTCTTAACAGTAAATTCAAAAAAAAATAACAAAGAAACTTTCGGTGTAGGTAAAAATAAGCTGGATAATGGTGGTCAAAGGTTTAAAAAAAAGTGAAGGTTATGGAGCGAATCCAAAACAGTACTCACTCCATGAGCGTCTCCCGCTGACTCCCTTCAGTTCTTTTCTGGCTTCTTTATACTTCCCATGTGCTCTGTATGATCTTAACTTCCAAGGCTTTACATACTTTTTTTTTTCTTGACCAAATTCATAATTTCTCTGGAATCCAAGATTCATTCTTTCACCATCCTTCCATCTAATGGGAACGTGCCTTTCCTGTAAGGCTGTGCAATTGATTGTTAAATACCCTCCACATGTCTGATGTGGACTTGCCAGGAAAAAAAGTTATTCCCAATTAGCTCTTCTTAGTTCCTGCATAACTTTTCCTGGTACAATTTAAAACTCTCCTTATCGATAGCTCTTCTGAAAGTGAAGGGGTTGTGGTCACTTCCCACACCGGTCAGTCACCTGGCCAGGCTCACTACCCAACATCAGTCCAAGTCATCCTCCTTTTATTCTGCACTCTTACACATTTCCGGTGACCTTTTTAGTCTCTAAGTGTAGATGGCTTGTGTGCTGAATTTAGCAGATGGTGGACGTTGTTGAAGATGCAAGACCATAAGATATAGGAGCAAAACTGTGCCATTTGGCCCATCAAGTCTGCTCCACCATTCAATCATGGCTGTTCCTTTATCCTCTCCTGAACTCCATTCCCCTGACTTCTCGTAACCCCTGATGCCATGTCCAATCAAGAACCTATCAATCTCTGCCTTAAATATACCCAACAACCTGGCCTCCACAGCTGCATGTGACAACAAATTCCATAAATCCACCACCCTTTGGTTAAAGAAATTTCTCCACATCTGTTTTGAATGAATGCCCTCTATCCTGAGCCTGTGCCCTCTTGTCCTAGACTCTCCCACCATGGGAAACATCTTTTCCATATTTACTCTGTCTATGACTTTCAATAGTTAAAAGATTTCAATGATCTTCCCCCTCATCCTTCTAAATTCCTGCAACTGCAGACTCAGAGCCATCAAACATTGCTTGTATGATAACCCTTTTATTTCCGGAATAATCTTTGTGAGCCTCCTCTGGACCCTCTCCAATGCTACACATTTTTATTTAGCTGAGCCCAAAACTGTTCACAATACTCGAGGTGCCTTGCAAAGCCTCAGTGTCACATCCCTGCTCTTGTATCCTAGACCTCTTGAGATGACTGCTGACATTGCATTTGCCTTCCTCACCACAGACTCAACCTGCAAGTTAACCTTTAAGGTGTACTGCACAAGTCCCTTTGCATCTCAGGTTTTTGGATTTTCTCTCCATTTACAAAATAGTCTATGTATCTATATCTGTTACCCCAAAGTGCTTGACTATGCATTTTCCAACATTGTATTTCATTTGCCACTCTCGTCCATTCTCTTGATCTGTCTAAATCCTTTTGCAGCCTACCTGTTTCCTCAACACTACCTGCCCCTCCACCAATCTTTGTATCATCTGCTAAATTGGCAACAAAGCCATCTATCTAAATCATTGATATACAGCATATAAAGAAGTGGTCCCAACACTGATCTCTGTGGGATACTACTAATCAATGTCAACTAGCCAGACAAGGATCCTTTTATTTCCACTTGCTGCCTCCTACCAACCAGCTAGTGCTCTAACCATGTTAGTAACTTTCCTGTAATACCCTGAGCTATTAACTAGGTAAGCAGTCTCATGTGTGGTACCTTGTCAAAGGCTTTCTGAAGGTCTAAATATGTAACATCCACTGCATTCCATTTATCTATCCTACTTGTAATCTCTCTAAAGCATTCCAACAAGTTTGTTGGAAGATTTTCCCTTGAGGAATCCATGCTGACTTTGTCTTATCTTCTCCGGTGTTACCAAGAACTCCACAACTCATCCTTAGTAATTGGAAAGATGTTGGAGTCAATTATTGAGGTCAGGCTAACTGGCCTGTAATTTCCTTTCTGCTGCCTCCTTAGAATGGAGTGACGTTTGTAGTTTTCTAGTTCTCTGGCACCATGCCAGAGACCAATGATTTTTTTTCAAAGATCATTGCAAATTGGAGGGACAAGAGGGGGAGGTGTTGCGTTGCTTGTTAGAGAAAATATTACAGAGGTCCTCTGGCAGGATAGATTAGAAGGCTTGTCTAGGGAGGCTATTTGGATGGAATTGAGGAATGGGAAAGCTGTAGTAACACTTATAGGGGTGTATTATAGACCATCTAATGGGGAGTGAGAATTGGAGGAGCAAATTTGCAAGGAGATGGCAGATATTTGTAGTAAGCACAGGGTTATGATTGTGGAAGATTTTAATTTTCCACACATAGACTGGGAAGCCCATTCTGTAAAAGGGCTGGATGGTTTGGAGTTTGTAAAATGTGTGCAGGATAGTATTTTTGCAGCAATACATAGAGGTACCAACTAGAGAAGGGGCAGTGTTGGATCTTCTGTTAGGGAATGAAATAGGTCAGGTGACGGAGGTATGTGTTGGGGAGCACTTCGGGTCCGGTGTTCACAATGCCATTAGTTTCAATATAATTATGGAGAAGGATAGGACTAGACCCAGGGTTGAGATTTTTGATTGGAGAAAGGCTAACCTTGAGGAGATTCAAAAAGATTTATTAGGAGTGGATTGGGACAATTTGTTTTATGGGAAGGATGTAATAGAGAAATGGAGGTCATTTAAAGGTGAAAGTTTGAGGGTACAGAATCTTTGTTCCTGTTAGGTTGAAAGGAAAGGTTAAAAGTTTGAGAGAGCTATGGTTTTCAAGGGATATTGGAAACTTGGTTAGGAAAAAGATATCCACAATAAATATAGACAGCATGGAGTAAATGAGGTGTTCGAGGAATATAAAGAATGTAAGAAGAATCTCAAAGAAATTAGAAAAGCTAGAAGAAGATACGAGGTTGCTTTGGCAAGTAAGGTGAAAATAAATCTGAAGGGTTTCTACAGTTGTACTAATAGCAAAAAGATAGTGAGGGATAAGATTGGTCCCTTAGAGAATCAGAGTGGACAGCTATGTGTGGAGCCGAAAGAGATGGGCGAGATTTTGAATGATTTCTTTGATATTCATTAAGTAGAAGGATATTGAATTGTGTAAGGTAAGGGAAACAAGTAGGGAAGTTTTGGAAATTATGACAATTAAAGAGGAGGAAGTATTGGCGCTTTTAAGGAATATAAAAGTGGTTGAATCTCTGGGTCCTTACAGGATATTCCCTCGGACCTTGAGGGAAGTTAGTATGGAAATAGCAGGGGCATTGAAATATTTCAAATGTCATTAGAAATGGGGATGGTGCCAGAGGATTGGCACATTGCTCATGTTGTTCCATTGTTTAAAAAGGGTTCTAAGAGTAAACCTAGCAATTATAGGCCTGTCAGTTTGACGTCAGTGGTGTGTAAATTAATGGAAAGTATTCTTAGAGATAGTATATATAGTTATCTGGATAGACAGGGTCTGATTTGGAACAGCATGGATTTGTGCATGGAAGGTCATGTTTGATAAATCTTATTGAATTTTTTGAGGAGATTACGAGGAAAGTCGACGAGGGTAAAGCAGTGGATGTTGTCTATATGGACTTCAGTAAGGCCTTTGTCAAGGTTCCGCACAGTAGGTTAGTTAGGAAGGTTAACTCGTTAGGTATTAATATTGAAGTAGTAAAATGGATTTAACAGTGGCTGGTTGGGAGATGCCAGAGAGTAGTGGTGGATAACTGTTTGTCAGGTTGGAGGCCAGTGGCTGGTGGTGTGCCTCAGGGATCTGTACTTGGTCCAGTGTTGTTTGTCATACACATTAATGATCTGGATGATGGTGTGGTAAATTGGATTAGTAAGTATGCAGATGATACTAAGGTAGGTGGCATTGTGGATAATGAAGTAGGTTTTCATAGCTTGGAGAGAGATTTAGGCCAGTTAGAAGAGTGGGCTGAACGATGGCAGATGGAGTTTAATGCTGATAAGTGTGAGGTGCTACATTTTGGTAGGAATAATCCAAATAGGACATACATGGTAAATGGTAGGGCATTGAAGAATGTAGTAGAACAGAGTGATCTAGGAATAATGGTGCATAGTTCCCTGAAGGTGGAATCTCATGTGGATAGGGTGGTGAAGAAAGCTTTTGGTATGTTGGCCTTTATAAATCAGAGCATTGAGTATAGGAGTTGGGATGTAATGTTAAAATTGTACAAACCATTGGTAAGGCCGAATTTGGAGTATTGTGTACAGTTCTAGTCAGTGAATTATAGGAAAGATGTCAACAAAATAGAGGGAGTACAGAGAAGATTTGCTAGTATGTTACCTGGGTTTCAGGGAAAGGTTGAACAAGTTAGGTCTTTATCCTTTGGAGCATAGAAGGTTGAGGGGGGACTTGATAGAGGTATTTAAAATTATAAGGGGATAGATAGAGTTGACGTGGATAGGCTTTTTTCCATTGAGAGTAGGGGAGATTCAAACAAGAGGACATGAGTTGAGAGTTAGGGGGCAAAAGTTTAAGGGTAACATGAAGGGGAATTTCTTTACTCAGAGTGGTAGCTGTGTGGAACGAGCTTCCAGTAGAAGTGGTAGAGGCAGGTTCGCTACTGTCATTTAAAGTAAAATTGGTTAGGTATATGGACAGGAAAGGAATGGAGGGTTATGGGCTGTGTGCGGGCCAGTGGGACTAGGTGAGAGTAAGTGTTCGGCATGGACTAGAAGGGCCGAAATGGCCTTTTTCCGTGCTGTAATTGTTATATAGTTATAAATGCTTCCACAATATCTCCCCGCTACAGCTTTTAGAACCCTAGGGTGCAGCTCATCTGGTCTGCATGACTTGGGTACCCTTGGGTCTTTCAGCTTTTTGAGCACCTTCTTCCTTGAAATAACTGCACTTGTTTCTCTTCCCTCACTCTGACACTGCTAGTGTCTTCCACAGTGAAGACTGATGCAAAGTGAAATTCCTTCTCATCTCTGTTCTAAAAGCCTCTATTCTGAGACTGTCCCCTCTGATCTTACATTCCTACTATAGGAAGCATCCACTCTATCAAGGCCTTTCACCATTTGATGGGTTTCAGTGACGTTACCCCTCATTCTTCTGAGTTCTAGTGAATACAGGCCCAGAGCCATCAAACATTTTTAATGACAAGTCATTCAATCCTGGAATCATTTTTGTGATTCTCCTTTGAACGTTCTCCAGTTTCAGCACATCTTTTCTAAGAGAAAGGTCCAAACCTGCTCACTATACTCCAAGTGTTTTATAAAGTTGCAACATTACATCCTTACTTTTATATTCTAGTTCTCTTGAAATGAATGCTAACATTGCATTTACCTTCCACACCACAGACTCGCCCTTCAAATTAACCTTTAGCGAATCCTGCACAAGGACTTCCCAGTCACTTGGCAACTCAGATTTTTTTTAGATTTTCTTGCCACTTAGAAAATGGTCAACCCTTTCATTTCTTTTACCAAAGTGCATGATCATACACTTCCTGACACTGTATTCCATCTGCCACTTCTTTGCCCATTCTCCTAATGTCTAAATCCTTCTGTAACCTCTCTGCTTCCTCAGAGCTACTGTTCCCTCCATCTATCTTCATTGTCTGCAAACTTCACAGCAAAGCCATCAATTTCATCCTCCAAATCATTGACATACAATGTAAAAGGAATTGGTCCCAGCACAAACCCTGGTGGAACGTCACTGGCAGCCAGACAGAAAAGGCTCAGTTTATTCCCACTCTTTTCCTCCTGCCAATCAGCCACTGCTTTATCTATGCTAGAATCTTGCCTGGAATACCATGTATTAAGCAGCCTTGAGCGTGGTACCTTGTCAAAGTAGCAGTCCCAATGCTGACCCTGATGAACACCACTTAGTCACTGGCAGCCAACCAAAAAAGGCCCCCTTAGTTGCTGCCTCTTGCCTGTCAACCATTCCTCTATCCATGCTGGTATATTTCCAGTAAGACCATTAGATAATCTTGTTAAACAGCTCATGTAAGGCACCTTATCAAATGCTTTCTGAAAATTTAAGTAAATAACATTTACTGCCTCTCCTTTGTTTCAACAGATTTGTCAGGCAAGATTTCCCTTTTGTCAGGCAGAAACCATGCAGACTTTGACGTATTTTATCATTAGTCTCCCAGTTTCCCAAAACCTCATCCTTAATAATGGCCTATGACACTTTCCTAACCACTGAGAGTTAGGCTAACTGGCCTACAATTTCCTTTCTTTTGTTTTCCTCCATACTTAGAGTGGAGTGACATTTGCAATTTTCCAGTTCTCTGGGACCATGCCAGAATCAAGTGATTCTTGAAAGATCATGATCAACGCATCCATTACCTCTTCAGCAACCTCATCTGGCCCAGGTGACTTGTCCACCTTAAGACCTTTCAGTTTTGCCTGGCATTTTTTCTTTTTTAAATAACAATGGCAATTACATTCGTGGACCTCAGGCGTACAGATACTAACTTCCACAGTAAAGACTGAAGCAAGATACTTAAATTGATCTGCCTTTTCTCTGTCCCCAGCATCATTTTCCAGTGGTCCAATATCAACTCGCACCTCCCTTTTATTCTTTAGATAAATGAAAAAACTTTTAGTATCCTGCTTTATATTATTGGCTAGTTTGCTGTCATACTTGATCTTTTCCATGGCTTCTTTTAGTTGACTTTTAATGAACTTTAAAAGCTTCCCAATCACCTAACTTCCCACTTAGAGTTGCTACCTTATACGCCCTTTCCTTGGCTTTTATGCAGTCCTTAACTTCCCTTGTCAGCCACAGTAGCCTAACTCTGCCAGTAGAGAACTACTTCTGTGGGTCATATCTAGCCTGTGCCTTGTGAACTATTTCTATGAACTTCAGCCACCTCTGTCCTGCCATCATCCCCACCAGCATCCTCCTCCAATCCACCTGGGCGAGCTCCTCTCTCATGCCTCTGTAATTCCCTTTATTCCATTGTGATACTGATGCATCTGACTTATGCTGCTCCCTCTCAAATTGCAGTATAATCTCCCAGCTATAATCTAGCAGCCATGAGTCACTGATGCCTACAACATCTTCAGTTCTGTATTCTCCCTTTTCAATTTTGTCCACTGTTTGTTTATTCTATTGCCTGCAATTTTGCCCTATCACCAGGCTGAGCTCTCTACACATTGCTTCTGTTTGTAAATTAGCTGCTTCATCTTCAGCACTATTATCCATGATGCATTGAAATACAATATACACAGCTCAGGACACTAGTCACACCATGCTCAACCTTTTGATTCCTGACTTTGAGGTCTCACCAGCATCTGCCTCCACAAACTCTCCATGATCTATTCTGGCACACTGATTCCCATCCTCCTGCAATTCTAGTTTAAACCCCACTTTGCAGTGTTAACAAACCATTCCACTAATGTATTAGTCCCTTTTCAGTTCAGGAGCAAACTGTCCCTTCTGTACAGGCCCCACCTTCCCTGAAAAAGCCCAATAATCCAAAAATCTTATGCCCTCCTTCCTACACTAGCTCCTTAGCCATGTATTAAACTGTATAATCTTCCTATTTCTGGCCCCACGAGCACGTGGCATGGGTAGCAATCCTGAGATAACAACCCTGGAAGTCATCCCCTTTAACTTGGCACCTAATCCCCTGAACTCCCTATGCAGAACCTCGGCACTCATCCTGCCAACGTCATTAGTAGCTACATGCACCAAAACTTCTGGCTGTTCACTTAAGAATGCTAAGGACTATGTTTGAGATATCCCAGATCCTGGTACCCGGGAGGCAACATACCATCCGGGAATCTCATTCTTGCCCACGGAACCTCTTGTCTGTTCCCCTGACTAACGAATCCCTATCTCAACAGCGTGCCGCCTCTTCCTCCTTCCATTTTAAGTCGGGTGAGTGCCAAAATAAGCAGTGCCTGGAGTGCAAGGTTCTGTGGAGATGTTGTAAGGTGGGGAGGGGGTTAAGTACTGTACATTTAATTAGAGATGCAGCTCAGTAACAGGCCTCTCTGATCCAGTAAGCCTGTGCCGTGCTGTTGCATCCATGTGATCAATTGGTTTACTAACCTTTACGTCTTTGGAATGAGGGAGGAAACCAGAGCACCCAGAGGAAACCCATGCAGTCATCGAGAACATACAGACTGGGAATTTAATCTGGGTCACTGGTGTTATGCTAACAGCTATGAGATTGAACCTGTGTCACTGGCACTTGTAAAGGTATTGTGCTAACTGTTATGTTACTGTGCTCCCTCCAGTGTTAAAAATATATAGAAGGTACTTGGAAGTGTACTGCCCTGGTAAAGTTTTTACTCTAACGTAGGATATTTCATGTCAGGGTCTTTCTGTAGCAGCAGTGTTTAGCTCAGGGTTAGAGATAACGAGTGCTTTGGAATGTAAGCCATCCAATCTAGGGAGGTTTTTTTGTGTGCCTGACACTGGTGTGACCTTTGGTCTTTGTTCAGTGAGAGATGGAGAGAACCAGTCATCAGATTCGACCCAGTGAGGACCATGATTTGATGGAGCAAGGTGTGGAGTCTACTGAGGATCGGTGAACGACTTTTAGAAGAGTTGAGCTCCAATCTGTACACATTTGACTGTTTAGTTATAATGGGCCCTTTTGTGTTTTCTGTTTCTTTTCTTTACTAATCATTTAGTTAATTTAATATTCATAAATATACTTCCTTTAATTGTATGCAGTGTGCTGTTTGTTATTTCCTGGCAACGAGAGTAGTAGGGCAGCAAATCACACAGCATTCACACAATCCGGGGCTTGGGTGCGAGAGACATCCCAATCTTATGGATTTGGCAGCACCAGAGCATGTGAGCAGCCCTAGAAAAATAGGTCCTTGAGTGTGGAGTTGGGAGACTGCTAGCAAAGGCATGCAAGCAGGTTCCTGAGACGCCTGAGAAGAAAGGGGTTTCAGAGGTAATAAAAAATATCACTGGTGGGCAGAAATAAGGTAAATCTGAAGATGTTTTAATACGCTAA